>NW_027308644.1:42500-47500 GCF_047496885.1 Scyliorhinus torazame | reverse complement strand
CATGACTTGCCACTGCCTGGACCTGCCTCCACAGGCTAAGTCCGACTGGTTTATGACTTGCCACTGCCTGGACCTGCCCCCACAGGCTAAGTCCGACTGGTTTATGACTTGCCACTGTCTCCACCTCCCTCCACAGGCTAAGTGCGACTGGTTTATGACTTGCCACTGTCTCCACCAGCCTCCACAGGCTAAGTCCGACTGGTTTATGATTTGCCACTGTCTCCACTGGTTCATGACTTGCCACTGCCTGGACCTGCCCCCACGGGCTAAGTCCGACTGGTTTATGACTTGCCACTGTCTCCACCTTCCCTCCACAGGCTAAGTGCGACTGGTTTATGACTTGCCACTGTCTCCACCAGCCTCCACAGGCTAAGTCCGACTGGTTTATGATTTGCCACTGTCTCCACTGGTTCATGACTTGCCACTGCCTGGACCTGCCTCCACAGGCTAAGTCCGACTGGTTTATGACTTGCCACTGTCTCCACCAGCCTCCACAGGACAAGTCCGACTGGTTTATGATTTGCCACTGTCTCCACTGGTTCATGACTTGCCACTGCCTGGAACTGCCTCCACAGGCTAAGTCCGACTGGTTTATGACTTGCCACTGTCTCCACCAGCCTCCACAGGCTAAGTCCGACTGGTTTATGATTTGCCACTGTCTCCACTGGTTCATGACTTGCCACTGCCTGGCCCTGCCTCCACAGGCTGAGTCCGACTGGTTTATGATTTGCCACTGGTTCATGACTTGCCACTGCCTGGACCTGCCTCCACAGGCTGAGTCCGACTGGTTTATGATTTCCCACTGGTTCATGACTTGCCACTGCCTGGACCTGCCTCCACAGGCTGAGTCCGACTGGTTTATGATTTGCCACTGGTTCATGACTTGCCACTGCCTGGCCCTGCCTCCACAGGCTGAGTCCGACTGGTTTATGATTTGCCACTGGTTCATGACTTGCCACTGCCTGGACCTGCCTCCACAGGCTGAGTCCGACTGGTTCATGACTTGCCACTGCCTGGACCTGCCTCCACAGGCTTAAGTCCGACTGGTTTATGACTTGCCACTGTCTCCACCAGCCTCCACAGGCTAAGTCCGACTGGTTTATGATTTGCCACTGTCTCCACCAGCCTCCACTGGTTCATGACTTGCCACCGACTCGGCCAGCCTCCCCAGGCGAAGCGCGGGCGTTTGGTGACAATTCCAAGGCAGACCAAGGCAAACACGGCCCCTTGCGCGGCGGGGAGCCGTGCCCGGCCTCGGCGGGGCGTCGGGCCGCCGTTTGGAGCGCCGGCCGAAAACCCGAAAAAAGGGCGAAAATCGGAAAGAATTCGCGCCCGATCGGGCCGAGCGGCCGGCGGGGCGGCAGCCCGGGTCGGTCTCCGCAGACCTGGAGGCTCGAGGGGACCTTTCCGACCAAAGTCCATTTCTCGATTTTCCACCTCCTACCAATCTGCAGGTACCCCGCCAACCCCTCGGGACGCCAAACGCAAATGGCAAATCGGCGGGAGGGCGCCCGGTAGTCCATCCGAGGAAGGCGCTCCAAGTCCCCGCAGATCGGCTTTTTCAAAACCTCATCGGCACTACCGAGGGCAAGTGGTTAACCAGCTGTCCGAGACACTCGACCACAAATGCAAGTGGCAGCTCGGCGGGACCAATCCGCTCCCTTTAGCGGGAACACCCCCACTGTGTCCCCGGTACCACGGCTGGACACGACCTCATACACTTCCGAGGGCAAGTGATTAACTAACGGTAGGGTGCACTTTTCATATATGCACGTGCCCCGTCGGCGGGACCAATCCACTCCTCCGTTCCGCTCTCCTGCAACCTTGGCCCCGGTAAAGCGGCGGCACAGGACCTCATAGACCTCCTGGAAGTCGCCAGAGGCTAAGTCCGACTGGTTTATGACTTGCCACTGCCTGGCCCTGCCTCCACAGGCTAAGTCCGACTGGTTTATGACTTGCCACTGGTTCATGACTTGCCACTGCCTGGCCCTGCCTCCACAGGCTAAGTCCGACTGGTTTATGATTTGCCACTGGTTCATGACTTGCCACTGCCTGGCCCTGCCTCCACAGGCTAAGTCCGACTGGTTTATGATTTGCCACTGGTTCATGACTTGCCACTGCCTGGCCCTGCCTCCACACGCTAAGTCCGACTGGTTTATGATTTGCCACTGGTTCATGACTTGCCACTGCCTGGACCTGCCTCCACAGGCTAAGTCCGACTGGTTTATGATTTGCCACTGGTTCATGACTTGCCACTGCCTGGACCTGCCTCCACAGGCTAAGTCCGACTGGTTTATGATTTGCCACTGGTTCATGACTTGCCACTGCCTGGCCCTGCCTCCACAGGCTGAGTCCGACTGGTTTATGACTTGCCACTGCCTGGACCTGCCTCCACAGGCTAAGTCCGACTGGTTTATGACTTGCCGCTGCCTGGACCAGCCTCCACAGGCTAAGTCCGACTGGTTTATGACTTGCCACAGTCTCCGCCAGACTCCACTGGTTCATGACTTGCCACCGCCTCGACCAGCCTCCCCAGGCTAAGTCCGAGCGTTGCGGTGGCCATGCCAGTGCCGACGAGGTCTGATCCGGTCCCTCGCGCTCCGGAGAGACGTCCCCGGCCTCGGCGGGGCGTCGGGCCGCCGTTTGGAGCGCCGGCCGAAAACCCGAAAAAAGGGCGAAAATCGGAAGAAATTCGCGCCCGATCGGGCCGAGCGGCCGGCGGGGCGGCAGCCCGGGTCGGTCTCCGCAGACCTGGAGGCTCGAGGGGACCTTTCCGACCAAAGTCCATTTCTCGATTTTCCACCTCCTACCAATCTGCAGGTACCCCGCCAACCCCTCGTGACGCCAAACGCAAGTGGCAGACCAGCGGGACGGACCACCGGTAGTCATGCCGGGAATGAGGTCTCGGCGTCGGCATAAGGTGGGTGGATCGGACCCCATCCGGCCTACGGTTCTTTTTCAAAACGGCGCCCCCGGCTCCCGCCGGCGGCGGCCTTGGCGGCCGGGTGGGCGCCCCTCCTCGAATCGCCACCCTGCCCCGGGGTGAGCCGCTTCGCCGCCGCCCGGCGCCGTCAACAACCTTGTCCTGGTTTATGACTTGTCACCGCCGCTGGTTTATGACTTGTCACCGCCGCTGGTTTATGACTTGTCAGCACCGGCGGACGGCCTCTCGCCGCCCTTTGGACGCCCCGGCGGCGGACCGTGACCCCCCACGGCTGGCCCGCGCGGGGCCCGCCACCCGCCCAAGGGGCGCCCCCTGCCGTTCGCCCACCTAACGCACGGCTGGAACAGCACCAAGCCCCGCAGCCGGCCAACGGCGGCACACACTGACCGCAGCCCACCGGAGGCACGTCGGGCCGTGGCCGTACCCCGCCCGACAGCGCCCCCTGCGGGCCACGGACCAGGCGGACGTTGGGACGAGACGATCCCCGGCCGAGGCGCTCTCTGAGCCCGCCAGGGACCGGTGCACCGCCGGCGGACGCTGCACCCGGTACACGAGCGCCCTCTGCCCGCCGGGGACCGGTGCACCGCCGGGGGAGTCTGCACCGGGCCCAGGAGCTCCCTCTGCCCGCCAGGAACCGGGGGGACCGCCGGCGGAGGCTGCACCGGGCCCAGCAGGTCACTCTGCCCGCCAGGGACCGGGGGGACCGCCGGCGGAGGCTGAGCCCGGCCCAGGAGCTCCCTCTGCCCGCCAGGAACCGGGGGGACCGCCGGCGGAGGCTGAACCCGGCCCAGGAGGTCACTCTGCCCGCCAGGGACCGGGGGGACCGCCGGCGGAGGCTGCACCGGGCCCACGAGCTCCCTCTGCCCGCCAGGGACCGGGGGGACCGCCGCCGGAGGCTGCACCCGGCCCAGGAGCTCCCTCTGCCCGCCAGGGACCGGGGGGACCGCCGGCGGAGGCTGCACCCGGCCCAGGAGCTCCCTCTGCCCGCCAGTGACCGGGGGGACCGCCGCCGGAGGCTGCACCCGGCCCAGTAGCTCCCTCTGCCCGCCAGGGACCGGGGGGTCCTCCGGCGGAGGCTGCACCCGGCCCAGGAGGTCCCTCTGCCCGCCAGGGACCGGGGGGACCGCCGGCGGAGGCGGCACCGGGCCCAGGAGCTCCCTCTGCCCGCCAGGGACCGGGGGGACCGCCGCCGGAGGCTGCACCCGGCCCAGGAGCTCCCTCTGCCCGCCAGGGACCGGGGGGACCGCCGGCGGAGGCTGCACCCGGCCCAGGAGGTCCCTCTGCCCGCCAGGGACAGGGTGTAACGCCGGCGGAGGCTGCCTCCGGCCCAGGAGGTCCGTCTGCCCGCCAGGGACCGGGGGGACCGCCGAGGAGTCTCTGCCCGTCCCAGATACTCCCTATCCCTACCCCTAACCGTATCCCTAACCCTATCGCCTAACCCTAACCCTAACCCTAACCCTATCCCTAACTCTAACCCCATCGCCTAACCCTAACCCTATCCCTAACCCTATCCCTAACCCTAACCCTATCCCTAACCCTAACCCTAACCCTATCCCTAACCCTAACCCTATCCCTAACGCTAACCCTAACCCTATCCCTAACCCTAACCCTAACCCTAACCCTATCCCTAACCCTAACCCTAACCCTATCCCTAACCCTATCGCCTAACCCTAACCCTATCCCTAACCCTATCGCCTAACCCTAACCCTAACCCTATCCCTAACCCTATCCCTAACCCTAACCCTATCCCCTAACCCTAAACCTATCCCTAACCCTAACCCTAACCCTAGCTCTAACCCCATCGCCTAACCCTAACCCTATCCCTAACCCTAACCCTATCCCTAACCCTAACCCTAACCCTAACCCTAACCCTATCGCCTAACCCTATCCCTAACCCTAACCCTATCCCTAACCCTAACCCTAACCCTATCCCTAACCCTAACCCTATCCCTAACCCTAACCCTATCGCCTAACCCTAACCCTATCCCTAACCCTAACCCTATCGCCTAACCCTAACCCTATCCCTAACCCTAACCCTATCGCCTAACCCTAACCC
>NW_027308644.1:22500-30000 GCF_047496885.1 Scyliorhinus torazame | reverse complement strand
GGAACCAGGCACGGGAACGCCGCCGCCCCGCGTCGCCTGAAAACAGACTTGGGCACCCTGGCCTCCAGGTGTGCCCGAAAACAAGACAAGAGGTGCCCAGTCACAAAGGCTAAACCTCGACAGACATTTTATAATGTGTCTTCTACCATATATGTCTGTCTCTTCTTGAATTATTGTACAAGGATATATATATATATAATTGTGTCTTTGTTTTCTCGCCATTAAAAACTTTGTAAGTGTTTCTCTCTCGCCACAGAAAAAACACTTTGTCTGTTTTTTTTACAAGTATGTTTCTCACACAAGAGTTCACAGAAACACATTGTTTGTATCAGAGTTACCGCCGGCTCGGACTCTGACCGATTTTTAGGCCGGCAAATGAGTTCGAAAAGTCCGTCAAAATTGTTGCTAAAACCCCTTGAGGACTTCCGAGTGCTCATTGGTAAGGCCTTCGATTTGAAATCGGGACCGTACCTCAAAGTAGCACTTTCCTGGGTACTTTCAAAGTGCTACCGCTGCCAGAAAATGTTCTAAAAATCGTGTTCCCGAAAATCTCCGGGCACCCCGCCAACCCCTCGTGACGCCAAATGCAAATGGCAAATCGGCGGGAGGTCGCCCGGTAGTCCATCCGAGGAAGGCGCTCCAAATCCCCGCAAATCGACTTTTTCAAAACCTCATCGGCACTACCGAGGGCAAGTGGTTAACCAGCTGTCCGAGACATTCGACCACAAATGCAAGTGGCAGCTCGGCGGGACCAATCCACTCCACCTTAGCGGGAACACCCCCACTCTGTCCTCGGTAAATCGGCTGGACACGACCTCATACACTTCCGAGGGCAAGTGATTAACTAACGGTAGGGTGCACTTTTCATATATGCACGTGCCCCATCGGCGGGACCAATCCACTCCTCCGTTCCGCTCTCCTGCAACCTTGGCCCCGGTAAAGCGGCGGCACAGGACCTCATAGACCTCCTGGAAGTCGCCAGAGGCCAAGTCCGACTGGTTTATGACTTGCCACTGCCTGGACCTGCCCCCACAGGCTAAGTCCGACTGGTTTATGACTTGCCACTGTCTCCACCTCCCTCCACAGGCTAAGTCCGACTGGTTTATGACTTGCCACTGTCTCCACCAGCCTCCACAGGCTAAGTCCGACTGGTTTATGATTTGCCACTGTCTCCACTGGTTCATGACTTGCCACTGCCTGGACCTGCCTCCACAGGCTAAGTCCGACTGGTTTATGACTTGCCACTGCCTGGACCTGCCCCCACAGGCTAAGTCCGACTGGTTTATGACTTGCCACTGTCTCCACCTCCCTCCACAGGCTAAGTGCGACTGGTTTATGACTTGCCACTGTCTCCACCAGCCTCCACAGGCTAAGTCCGACTGGTTTATGATTTGCCACTGTCTCCACTGGTTCATGACTTGCCACTGCCTGGACCTGCCCCCACGGGCTAAGTCCGACTGGTTTATGACTTGCCACTGTCTCCACCTTCCCTCCACAGGCTAAGTGCGACTGGTTTATGACTTGCCACTGTCTCCACCAGCCTCCACAGGCTAAGTCCGACTGGTTTATGATTTGCCACTGTCTCCACTGGTTCATGACTTGCCACTGCCTGGACCTGCCTCCACAGGCTAAGTCCGACTGGTTTATGACTTGCCACTGTCTCCACCAGCCTCCACAGGACAAGTCCGACTGGTTTATGATTTGCCACTGTCTCCACTGGTTCATGACTTGCCACTGCCTGGAACTGCCTCCACAGGCTAAGTCCGACTGGTTTATGACTTGCCACTGTCTCCACCAGCCTCCACAGGCTAAGTCCGACTGGTTTATGATTTGCCACTGTCTCCACTGGTTCATGACTTGCCACTGCCTGGCCCTGCCTCCACAGGCTGAGTCCGACTGGTTTATGATTTGCCACTGGTTCATGACTTGCCACTGCCTGGACCTGCCTCCACAGGCTGAGTCCGACTGGTTTATGATTTCCCACTGGTTCATGACTTGCCACTGCCTGGACCTGCCTCCACAGGCTGAGTCCGACTGGTTTATGATTTGCCACTGGTTCATGACTTGCCACTGCCTGGCCCTGCCTCCACAGGCTGAGTCCGACTGGTTTATGATTTGCCACTGGTTCATGACTTGCCACTGCCTGGACCTGCCTCCACAGGCTGAGTCCGACTGGTTCATGACTTGCCACTGCCTGGACCTGCCTCCACAGGCTTAAGTCCGACTGGTTTATGACTTGCCACTGTCTCCACCAGCCTCCACAGGCTAAGTCCGACTGGTTTATGATTTGCCACTGTCTCCACCAGCCTCCACTGGTTCATGACTTGCCACCGACTCGGCCAGCCTCCCCAGGCGAAGCGCGGGCGTTTGGTGACAATTCCAAGGCAGACCAAGGCAAACACGGCCCCTTGCGCGGCGGGGAGCCGTGCCCGGCCTCGGCGGGGCGTCGGGCCGCCGTTTGGAGCGCCGGCCGAAAACCCGAAAAAAGGGCGAAAATCGGAAAGAATTCGCGCCCGATCGGGCCGAGCGGCCGGCGGGGCGGCAGCCCGGGTCGGTCTCCGCAGACCTGGAGGCTCGAGGGGACCTTTCCGACCAAAGTCCATTTCTCGATTTTCCACCTCCTACCAATCTGCAGGTACCCCGCCAACCCCTCGGGACGCCAAACGCAAATGGCAAATCGGCGGGAGGGCGCCCGGTAGTCCATCCGAGGAAGGCGCTCCAAGTCCCCGCAGATCGGCTTTTTCAAAACCTCATCGGCACTACCGAGGGCAAGTGGTTAACCAGCTGTCCGAGACACTCGACCACAAATGCAAGTGGCAGCTCGGCGGGACCAATCCGCTCCCTTTAGCGGGAACACCCCCACTGTGTCCCCGGTACCACGGCTGGACACGACCTCATACACTTCCGAGGGCAAGTGATTAACTAACGGTAGGGTGCACTTTTCATATATGCACGTGCCCCGTCGGCGGGACCAATCCACTCCTCCGTTCCGCTCTCCTGCAACCTTGGCCCCGGTAAAGCGGCGGCACAGGACCTCATAGACCTCCTGGAAGTCGCCAGAGGCTAAGTCCGACTGGTTTATGACTTGCCACTGCCTGGCCCTGCCTCCACAGGCTAAGTCCGACTGGTTTATGACTTGCCACTGGTTCATGACTTGCCACTGCCTGGCCCTGCCTCCACAGGCTAAGTCCGACTGGTTTATGATTTGCCACTGGTTCATGACTTGCCACTGCCTGGCCCTGCCTCCACAGGCTAAGTCCGACTGGTTTATGATTTGCCACTGGTTCATGACTTGCCACTGCCTGGCCCTGCCTCCACACGCTAAGTCCGACTGGTTTATGATTTGCCACTGGTTCATGACTTGCCACTGCCTGGACCTGCCTCCACAGGCTAAGTCCGACTGGTTTATGATTTGCCACTGGTTCATGACTTGCCACTGCCTGGACCTGCCTCCACAGGCTAAGTCCGACTGGTTTATGATTTGCCACTGGTTCATGACTTGCCACTGCCTGGCCCTGCCTCCACAGGCTGAGTCCGACTGGTTTATGACTTGCCACTGCCTGGACCTGCCTCCACAGGCTAAGTCCGACTGGTTTATGACTTGCCGCTGCCTGGACCAGCCTCCACAGGCTAAGTCCGACTGGTTTATGACTTGCCACAGTCTCCGCCAGACTCCACTGGTTCATGACTTGCCACCGCCTCGACCAGCCTCCCCAGGCTAAGTCCGAGCGTTGCGGTGGCCATGCCAGTGCCGACGAGGTCTGATCCGGTCCCTCGCGCTCCGGAGAGACGTCCCCGGCCTCGGCGGGGCGTCGGGCCGCCGTTTGGAGCGCCGGCCGAAAACCCGAAAAAAGGGCGAAAATCGGAAGAAATTCGCGCCCGATCGGGCCGAGCGGCCGGCGGGGCGGCAGCCCGGGTCGGTCTCCGCAGACCTGGAGGCTCGAGGGGACCTTTCCGACCAAAGTCCATTTCTCGATTTTCCACCTCCTACCAATCTGCAGGTACCCCGCCAACCCCTCGTGACGCCAAACGCAAGTGGCAGACCAGCGGGACGGACCACCGGTAGTCATGCCGGGAATGAGGTCTCGGCGTCGGCATAAGGTGGGTGGATCGGACCCCATCCGGCCTACGGTTCTTTTTCAAAACGGCGCCCCCGGCTCCCGCCGGCGGCGGCCTTGGCGGCCGGGTGGGCGCCCCTCCTCGAATCGCCACCCTGCCCCGGGGTGAGCCGCTTCGCCGCCGCCCGGCGCCGTCAACAACCTTGTCCTGGTTTATGACTTGTCACCGCCGCTGGTTTATGACTTGTCACCGCCGCTGGTTTATGACTTGTCAGCACCGGCGGACGGCCTCTCGCCGCCCTTTGGACGCCCCGGCGGCGGACCGTGACCCCCCACGGCTGGCCCGCGCGGGGCCCGCCACCCGCCCAAGGGGCGCCCCCTGCCGTTCGCCCACCTAACGCACGGCTGGAACAGCACCAAGCCCCGCAGCCGGCCAACGGCGGCACACACTGACCGCAGCCCACCGGAGGCACGTCGGGCCGTGGCCGTACCCCGCCCGACAGCGCCCCCTGCGGGCCACGGACCAGGCGGACGTTGGGACGAGACGATCCCCGGCCGAGGCGCTCTCTGAGCCCGCCAGGGACCGGTGCACCGCCGGCGGACGCTGCACCCGGTACACGAGCGCCCTCTGCCCGCCGGGGACCGGTGCACCGCCGGGGGAGTCTGCACCGGGCCCAGGAGCTCCCTCTGCCCGCCAGGAACCGGGGGGACCGCCGGCGGAGGCTGCACCGGGCCCAGCAGGTCACTCTGCCCGCCAGGGACCGGGGGGACCGCCGGCGGAGGCTGAGCCCGGCCCAGGAGCTCCCTCTGCCCGCCAGGAACCGGGGGGACCGCCGGCGGAGGCTGAACCCGGCCCAGGAGGTCACTCTGCCCGCCAGGGACCGGGGGGACCGCCGGCGGAGGCTGCACCGGGCCCACGAGCTCCCTCTGCCCGCCAGGGACCGGGGGGACCGCCGCCGGAGGCTGCACCCGGCCCAGGAGCTCCCTCTGCCCGCCAGGGACCGGGGGGACCGCCGGCGGAGGCTGCACCCGGCCCAGGAGCTCCCTCTGCCCGCCAGTGACCGGGGGGACCGCCGCCGGAGGCTGCACCCGGCCCAGTAGCTCCCTCTGCCCGCCAGGGACCGGGGGGTCCTCCGGCGGAGGCTGCACCCGGCCCAGGAGGTCCCTCTGCCCGCCAGGGACCGGGGGGACCGCCGGCGGAGGCGGCACCGGGCCCAGGAGCTCCCTCTGCCCGCCAGGGACCGGGGGGACCGCCGCCGGAGGCTGCACCCGGCCCAGGAGCTCCCTCTGCCCGCCAGGGACCGGGGGGACCGCCGGCGGAGGCTGCACCCGGCCCAGGAGGTCCCTCTGCCCGCCAGGGACAGGGTGTAACGCCGGCGGAGGCTGCCTCCGGCCCAGGAGGTCCGTCTGCCCGCCAGGGACCGGGGGGACCGCCGAGGAGTCTCTGCCCGTCCCAGATACTCCCTATCCCTACCCCTAACCGTATCCCTAACCCTATCGCCTAACCCTAACCCTATCCCTAACCCTAACCCTAACCCTATCCCTAACTCTAACCCCATCGCCTAACCCTAACCCTATCCCTAACCCTATCCCTAACCCTAACCCTATCCCTAACCCTAACCCTAACCCTATCCCTAACCCTAACCCTATCCCTAACGCTAACCCTAACCCTATCCCTAACCCTAACCCTAACCCTAACCCTATCCCTAACCCTAACCCTAACCCTATCCCTAACCCTATCGCCTAACCCTAACCCTATCCCTAACCCTATCGCCTAACCCTAACCCTAACCCTATCCCTAACCCTATCCCTAACCCTAACCCTATCCCCTAACCCTAAACCTATCCCTAACCCTAACCCTAACCCTAGCTCTAACCCCATCGCCTAACCCTAACCCTATCCCTAACCCTAACCCTATCCCTAACCCTAACCCTAACCCTAACCCTAACCCTATCGCCTAACCCTATCCCTAACCCTAACCCTATCCCTAACCCTAACCCTAACCCTATCCCTAACCCTAACCCTATCCCTAACCCTAACCCTATCGCCTAACCCTAACCCTATCCCTAACCCTAACCCTATCGCCTAACCCTAACCCTATCCCTAACCCTAACCCTATCGCCTAACCCTAACCCTATCCCTAACCCTAACCCTATCCCTAACCCTAACCCTAACCCTATCCCTAACCCTAACCCTAACCCTATCCCTAACCCTAACCCTAACCCTATCCCTAACCCTATCGCCTAACCCTATCCCTAACCCTAACCCTATCCCTAACCCTATCGCCTAACCCTAAACCGAACCCCAACCGCAACCCCCAACACCAAAAGGCACCGGGCCGTAAGCCTGCACCCGCACCGGCAGTGCCCTAGCCCCCTCGGGGAAGAAGGGACTCCGTCTCCACACCGCACCCGCCCCAGCTGCGCTCTCTCCCCGCCACCGCCGAAGGCACACGATTTGAACCGCTCCTCCCGTCCGGGGAAGCACACTCGGCAGCACGCCAACCTCCTTCCCAACGGGACCAGGACCGAAGGGCACACAGACCCTCCACCACCCCACCAACGTGACCCCAAGCCCGGGCACCCCCTTCAAATTCGCCCGCTGGGACGTGTATTAAGCCCGGCAACAGTTATTCAAGCAAAACCGCAGCCGCAAGTTGAAGTGACAACTCATTAACCAAAACAATATTGGGCAAGTCATAAACCACTTTCCACTCTGGACAAGTCATAAACCAGTTTCCTCTCTGGACAAGTCATAAACCAGTTGGACAAGTCATAAACCACTTTCCACTCTGGACAAGTCATAAACCAGTTGGACAAGTCATAAACCACTTTCCTCTTTGGACAAGTCATAAACCAGTTTCCTCTCTGGACAAGTCATAAACCAGTTGGACAAGTCATAAACCACTTTCTTCTCTGGACAAGTCATAAACCACTTTCCTCTCTGGACAAGTCATGAACCACTTTCTTCTCTGGACAAGTCATAAACCACTTTCCTCTCTGGACAAGTCATGAACCAATTTCCTCTCTGGACAAGTCATAAACCACTTTCTTCTCAGGACAAGTCATAAACCACTTTCCTCTTTGGACAAGTCATAAACCAGTTTCCTCTCTGGACAAGTCATAAACCAGTTGGACAAGTCATAAACCACTCTCCTCTCTGGACAAGTCATAAACCAGTTGGACAAGTCATAAACCACTTTCCACTCTGGACAAGTCATAAACCAGTTTCCTCTCTGGACAAGTCATAAACCAGTTGGACAAGTCATAAACCACTCTCCTCTCTGGACAAGTCATAAACCACTTTCTTCTCTGGACAAGTCATAAACCACTTTCCTCTTTGGACAAGTCATAAACCAGTTTCCTCTCTGGACAAGTCATAAACCAGTTGGACAAGTCATAAACCACTTTCCACTCTGGACAAGTCATAAACCAGTTGGACA
>NW_027308644.1:5000-10000 GCF_047496885.1 Scyliorhinus torazame | reverse complement strand
CACAGGCTAAGTGCGACTGGTTTATGACTTGCCACTGTCTCCACCAGCCTCCACAGGCTAAGTCCGACTGGTTTATGATTTGCCACTGTCTCCACTGGTTCATGACTTGCCACTGCCTGGACCTGCCCCCACGGGCTAAGTCCGACTGGTTTATGACTTGCCACTGTCTCCACCTTCCCTCCACAGGCTAAGTGCGACTGGTTTATGACTTGCCACTGTCTCCACCAGCCTCCACAGGCTAAGTCCGACTGGTTTATGATTTGCCACTGTCTCCACTGGTTCATGACTTGCCACTGCCTGGACCTGCCTCCACAGGCTAAGTCCGACTGGTTTATGACTTGCCACTGTCTCCACCAGCCTCCACAGGACAAGTCCGACTGGTTTATGATTTGCCACTGTCTCCACTGGTTCATGACTTGCCACTGCCTGGAACTGCCTCCACAGGCTAAGTCCGACTGGTTTATGACTTGCCACTGTCTCCACCAGCCTCCACAGGCTAAGTCCGACTGGTTTATGATTTGCCACTGTCTCCACTGGTTCATGACTTGCCACTGCCTGGCCCTGCCTCCACAGGCTGAGTCCGACTGGTTTATGATTTGCCACTGGTTCATGACTTGCCACTGCCTGGACCTGCCTCCACAGGCTGAGTCCGACTGGTTTATGATTTCCCACTGGTTCATGACTTGCCACTGCCTGGACCTGCCTCCACAGGCTGAGTCCGACTGGTTTATGATTTGCCACTGGTTCATGACTTGCCACTGCCTGGCCCTGCCTCCACAGGCTGAGTCCGACTGGTTTATGATTTGCCACTGGTTCATGACTTGCCACTGCCTGGACCTGCCTCCACAGGCTGAGTCCGACTGGTTCATTGACTTGCCACTGCCTGGACCTGCCTCCACAGGCTTAAGTCCGACTGGTTTATGACTTGCCACTGTCTCCACCAGCCTCCACAGGCTAAGTCCGACTGGTTTATGATTTGCCACTGTCTCCACCAGCCTCCACTGGTTCATGACTTGCCACCGACTCGGCCAGCCTCCCCAGGCGAAGCGCGGGCGTTTGGTGACAATTCCAAGGCAGACCAAGGCAAACACGGCCCCTTGCGCGGCGGGGAGCCGTGCCCGGCCTCGGCGGGGCGTCGGGCCGCCGTTTGGAGCGCCGGCCGAAAACCCCGAAAAAAGGGCGAAAATCGGAAAGAATTCGCGCCCGATCGGGCCGAGCGGCCGGCGGGGCGGCAGCCCGGGTCGGTCTCCGCAGACCTGGAGGCTCGAGGGGACCTTTCCGACCAAAGTCCATTTCTCGATTTTCCACCTCCTACCAATCTGCAGGTACCCCGCCAACCCCTCGGGACGCCAAACGCAAATGGCAAATCGGCGGGAGGGCGCCCGGTAGTCCATCCGAGGAAGGCGCTCCAAGTCCCCGCAGATCGGCTTTTTCAAAACCTCATCGGCACTACCGAGGGCAAGTGGTTAACCAGCTGTCCGAGACACTCGACCACAAATGCAAGTGGCAGCTCGGCGGGACCAATCCGCTCCCTTTAGCGGGAACACCCCCACTGTGTCCCCGGTACCACGGCTGGACACGACCTCATACACTTCCGAGGGCAAGTGATTAACTAACGGTAGGGTGCACTTTTCATATATGCACGTGCCCCGTCGGCGGGACCAATCCACTCCTCCGTTCCGCTCTCCTGCAACCTTGGCCCCGGTAAAGCGGCGGCACAGGACCTCATAGACCTCCTGGAAGTCGCCAGAGGCTAAGTCCGACTGGTTTATGACTTGCCACTGCCTGGCCCTGCCTCCACAGGCTAAGTCCGACTGGTTTATGACTTGCCACTGGTTCATGACTTGCCACTGCCTGGCCCTGCCTCCACAGGCTAAGTCCGACTGGTTTATGATTTGCCACTGGTTCATGACTTGCCACTGCCTGGCCCTGCCTCCACAGCTAAGTCCGACTGGTTTATGATTTGCCACTGGTTCATGACTTGCCACTGCCTGGCCCTGCCTCCACACGCTAAGTCCGACTGGTTTATGATTTGCCACTGGTTCATGACTTGCCACTGCCTGGACCTGCCTCCACAGGCTAAGTCCGACTGGTTTATGATTTGCCACTGGTTCATGACTTGCCACTGCCTGGACCTGCCTCCACAGGCTAAGTCCGACTGGTTTATGATTTGCCACTGGTTCATGACTTGCCACTGCCTGGCCCTGCCTCCACAGGCTGAGTCCGACTGGTTTATGACTTGCCACTGCCTGGACCTGCCTCCACAGGCTAAGTCCGACTGGTTTATGACTTGCCGCTGCCTGGACCAGCCTCCACAGGCTAAGTCCGACTGGTTTATGACTTGCCACAGTCTCCGCCAGACTCCACTGGTTCATGACTTGCCACCGCCTCGACCAGCCTCCCCAGGCTAAGTCCGAGCGTTGCGGTGGCCATGCCAGTGCCGACGAGGTCTGATCCGGTCCCTCGCGCTCCGGAGAGACGTCCCCGGCCTCGGCGGGGCGTCGGGCCGCCGTTTGGAGCGCCGGCCGAAAACCCGAAAAAAGGGCGAAAATCGGAAGAAATTCGCGCCCGATCGGGCCGAGCGGCCGGCGGGGCGGCAGCCCGGGTCGGTCTCCGCAGACCTGGAGGCTCGAGGGGACCTTTCCGACCAAAGTCCATTTCTCGATTTTCCACCTCCTACCAATCTGCAGGTACCCCGCCAACCCCTCGTGACGCCAAACGCAAGTGGCAGACCAGCGGGACGGACCACCGGTAGTCATGCCGGGAATGAGGTCTCGGCGTCGGCATAAGGTGGGTGGATCGGACCCCATCCGGCCTACGGTTCTTTTTCAAAACGGCGCCCCCGGCTCCCGCCGGCGGCGGCCTTGGCGGCCGGGTGGGCGCCCCCTCCTCGAATCGCCACCCTGCCCCGGGGTGAGCCGCTTCGCCGCCGCCCGGCGCCGTCAACAACCTTGTCCTGGTTTATGACTTGTCACCGCCGCTGGTTTATGACTTGTCACCGCCGCTGGTTTATGACTTGTCAGCACCGGCGGACGGCCTCTCGCCGCCCTTTGGACGCCCCGGCGGCGGACCGTGACCCCCCACGGCTGGCCCGCGCGGGGCCCGCCACCCGCCCAAGGGGCGCCCCCTGCCGTTCGCCCACCTAACGCACGGCTGGAACAGCACCAAGCCCCGCAGCCGGCCAACGGCGGCACACACTGACCGCAGCCCACCGGAGGCACGTCGGGCCGTGGCCGTACCCCGCCCGACAGCGCCCCCTGCGGGCCACGGACCAGGCGGACGTTGGGACGAGACGATCCCCGGCCGAGGCGCTCTCTGAGCCCGCCAGGGACCGGTGCACCGCCGGCGGACGCTGCACCCGGTACACGAGCGCCCTCTGCCCGCCGGGGACCGGTGCACCGCCGGGGGAGTCTGCACCGGGCCCAGGAGCTCCCTCTGCCCGCCAGGAACCGGGGGGACCGCCGGCGGAGGCTGCACCGGGCCCAGCAGGTCACTCTGCCCGCCAGGGACCGGGGGGACCGCCGGCGGAGGCTGAGCCCGGCCCAGGAGCTCCCTCTGCCCGCCAGGAACCGGGGGGACCGCCGGCGGAGGCTGAACCCGGCCCAGGAGGTCACTCTGCCCGCCAGGGACCGGGGGGACCGCCGGCGGAGGCTGCACCGGGCCCACGAGCTCCCTCTGCCCGCCAGGGACCGGGGGGACCGCCGCCGGAGGCTGCACCCGGCCCAGGAGCTCCCTCTGCCCGCCAGGGACCGGGGGGACCGCCGGCGGAGGCTGCACCCGGCCCAGGAGCTCCCTCTGCCCGCCAGTGACCGGGGGGACCGCCGCCGGAGGCTGCACCCGGCCCAGTAGCTCCCTCTGCCCGCCAGGGACCGGGGGGTCCTCCGGCGGAGGCTGCACCCGGCCCAGGAGGTCCCTCTGCCCGCCAGGGACCGGGGGGACCGCCGGCGGAGGCGGCACCGGGCCCAGGAGCTCCCTCTGCCCGCCAGGGACCGGGGGGGACCGCCGCCGGAGGCTGCACCCGGCCCAGGAGCTCCCTCTGCCCGCCCAGGGACCGGGGGGACCGCCGGCGGAGGCTGCACCCGGCCCAGGAGGTCCCTCTGCCCGCCAGGGACAGGGTGTAACGCCGGCGGAGGCTGCCTCCGGCCCAGGAGGTCCGTCTGCCCGCCAGGGACCGGGGGGACCGCCGAGGAGTCTCTGCCCGTCCCAGATACTCCCTATCCCTACCCCTAACCGTATCCCTAACCCTATCGCCTAACCCTAACCCTATCCCTAACCCTAACCCTAACCCTATCCCTAACTCTAACCCCATCGCCTAACCCTAACCCTATCCCTAACCCTATCCCTAACCCTAACCCTATCCCTAACCCTAACCCTAACCCTATCCCTAACCCTAACCCTATCCCTAACGCTAACCCTAACCCTATCCCTAACCCTAACCCTAACCCTAACCCTATCCCTAACCCTAACCCTAACCCTATCCCTAACCCTATCGCCTAACCCTAACCCTATCCCTAACCCTATCGCCTAACCCTAACCCTAACCCTATCCCTAACCCTATCCCTAACCCTAACCCTATCCCCTAACCCTAAACCTATCCCTAACCCTAACCCTAACCCTAGCTCTAACCCCATCGCCTAACCCTAACCCTATCCCTAACCCTAACCCTATCCCTAACCCTAACCCTAACCCTAACCCTAACCCTATCGCCTAACCCTATCCCTAACCCTAACCCTATCCCTAACCCTAACCCTAACCCTATCCCCTAACCCTAACCCTATCCCTAACCCTAACCCTATCGCCTAACCCTAACCCTATCCCTAACCCTAACCCTATCGCCTAACCCTAACCCTATCCCTAACCCTAACCCTATCGCCTAACCCTAACCCTATCCCTAACCCTAACCCTATCCCTAACCCTAACCCTAACCCTATCCCTAACCCTAACCCTAACCCTATCCCCTAACCCTAACCCTAACCCTATCCTAACCCTATCGCCTAACC
>NW_027308643.1:0-83641 GCF_047496885.1 Scyliorhinus torazame | reverse complement strand
GTGTGTGCTGTGTGAGTATTCAGTGTGTGCTGTGTGAGTACGCAGTGTGTGCTGTGTCAGTACGCAGTGTGTGCTGTGTGAGTACGCAGTGTGTGCTGTGTGAGTACGCAGTGTGTGCTGTGTGAGTACGCAGTGTGTGCTGTGTGAGTATTCAGTGTGTGCTGTGTGAGTATTCAGTGTGTGCTGTGTGAGTATTCAGTGTTTGCTGTGTGAGTATTCAGTGTTTGCTGTGTGAGTATTCAGTGTGTGCTGTGTGAGTACGCAGTGTGTGCTGTGTGAGTATTCAGTGTGTGCTGTGTGAGTATTCAGTGTGTGCTGTGTGAGTATTCAGTGTTTGCTGTGTGAGTATTCAGTGTGTGCTGTGTGAGTATTCAGTGTGTGCTGTGAGTATTCAGTGTGTGCTGTGTGAGTATTCAGTGTGTGCTGTGTGAGTATTCAGTGTGTGCTGTGTGAGTATTCAGTGTGTGCTGTGTGGGTATTCAGTGTGTGCTGTGTGAGTATTCAATGTGTGCTGTGTGAGTATTCAGTGTGTGCTGTGTGAGTATTCAGTGTGTGCTGTGTGAGTATTCAGTGTGTGCTGTGTGAGTATTCAGTCTGTGCTGTGTGAGTATTCAGTGTGTGCTGTGTGAGTACGCAGTGTGTGCTGTGTGAGTATTCAGTGTGTGCTGTGTGAGTATTCAGTGTGTGCTGTGTGAGTATTCAGTGTGTGCTGTGTGAGTACGCAGTGTGTGCTGTGTGAGTATTCAGTGTGTGCTGTGTGAGTATTCAGTGTGTGCTGTGTGAGTATTCAGTGTTTGCTGTGTGTGTATTCAGTCTGTGCTGTGTGAGTACGCAGTGTGTGCTGTGTGAGTATTCAGTGTGTGCTGTGTGAGTATTCAGTGTGTGCTGTGTGAGTATTCAGTGTGTGCTGTGTGAGTATTCAGTGTGTGCTGTGTGAGTATTCAGTGTGTGCTGTGTGAGTATTCAGTGTGTGCTGTGTGAGTATTCAGTGTGTGCTGTGTGAGTATTCAGTGTGTGCTGTGTGAGTATTCAGTGTGTGCTGTGTGAGTACGCAGTGTGTGCTGTGTGAGTATTCAGTGTGTGCTGTGTGAGTATTCAGTGTGCGCTGTGTGAGTATTCAGTCTGTGCTGTGTGAGTATTCAGTGTGTGCTGTGTGAGTACGCAGTGTGTGCTGTGTGAGTATTCAGTGTGCGCTGTGTGAGTATTCAGTGTGTGCTGTGTGAGTATTCAGTGTGTGCTGTGTGAGTATTCAGTGTGTGCTGTGTGAGTATTCAGTGTGTGCTGTGTGAGTATTCAGTGTGTGCTGTGTGAGTATTCAGTGTGTGCTGTGTGAGTACGCAGTGTGTGCTGTGTGAGTATTCAGTGTGTGCTGTGTGAGTATTCAGTGTGCGCTGTGTGAGTATTCAGTGTGTGCTGTGTGAGTATTCAGTGTGTGCTGTGTGAGTATTCAGTGTGTGCTGTGTGAGTATTCAGTGTGTGCTGTGTGAGTATTCAGTGTGTGCTGTGTGAGTATTCAGTGTGTGCTGTGTGAGTATTCAGTCTGTGCTGTGTGAGTATTCAGTGTGTGCTGTGTGAGTACGCAGTGTGTGCTGTGTGAGTATTCAGTGTGTGCTGTGTGAGTATTCAGTCTGTGCTGTGTGAGTATTCAGTGTGTGCTGTGTGAGTATTCAGTGTGTGCTGTGTGAGTACGCAGTCTGTGCTGTGTGAGTACGCAGTGTGTGCTGTGTGAGTATTCAGTGTGTGCTGTGTGAGTATTCAGTGTGTGCTGTGTGAGTATTCAGTGTGTGCAGTGTGAGTATTCAGTGTGTGCTGTGTGAGTACGCAGTGTGTGCTGTGTGAGTATTCAGTGTGTGCTGTGTGAGTATTCAGTGTGTGCTGTGTGAGTATTCAGTCTGTGCTGTGTGAGTATTCAGTGTGTGCTGTGTGAGTACGCAGTGTGTGCTGTGTGAGTATTCAGTGTGTGCTGTGTGAGTATTCAGTGTGTGCTGTGTGAGTATTCAGTGTGTGCTGTGTGAGTATTCAGTGTGTGCTGTGTGAGTATTCAGTGTGTGCTGTGTGAGTATTCAGTGTGTGCTGTGTGAGTATTCAGTGTGTGCTGTGTGAGTACGCAGTGTGTGCTGTGTGAGTATTCAGTCTGTGCTGTGTGAGTACGCAGTGTGTGCTGTGTGAGTTGGCAGTGTGTGCTGTGTGAGTATTCAGTCTGTGCTGTGTGAGTATTCAGTCTGTGCTGTGTGAGTACGCAGTGTGTGCTGTGTGAGTATTCAGTGTGTGCTGTGTGAGTACGCAGTGTGTGCTGTGTGAGTACGCAGTGTGTGCTGTGTGAGTACGCAGTGTGTGCTGTGTGAGTACGCAGTGTGTGCTGTGTGAGTACGCAGTGTGTGCTGTGTGAGTACGCAGTGTGTGCTGTGTGAGTACGCAGTGTGTGCTGTGTGAGTATTCAGTGTTTGCTGTGTGAGTATTGAGTCTGTGCTGTGTGAGTATTCAGTGTGTGCTGTGTGAGTATTCAGTGTGTGCTGTGTGAGTATTCAGTGTGTGCTGTGTGAGTATTCAGTGTGTGCTGTGTGAGTATTCAGTGTGTGCTGTGTGAGTACGCAGTGTGTGCTGTGTGAGTATTCAGTGTGTGCTGTGTGAGTATTCAGTGTGTGCTGTGTGAGTATTCAGTGTGTGCTGTGTGAGTATTCAGTCTGTGCTGTGTGAGTATTCAGTCTGTGCTGTGTGAGTACGCAGTGTGTGCTGTGTGAGTATTCAGTGTGTGCTGTGTGAGTACGCAGTGTGTGCTGTGTGAGTACGCAGTGTGTGCTGTGTGAGTACGCAGTGTGTGCTGTGTGAGTACGCAGTGTGTGCTGTGTGAGTACGCAGTGTGTGCTGTGTGAGTACGCAGTGTGTGCTGTGTGAGTACGCAGTGTGTGCTGTGTGAGTATTCAGTGTTTGCTGTGTGAGTATTGAGTCTGTGCTGTGTGAGTATTCAGTGTGTGCTGTGTGAGTATTCAGTGTGTGCTGTGTGAGTATTCAGTGTGTGCTGTGTGAGTACGCAGTGTGTGCTGTGTCAGTACGCAGTGTGTGCTGTGTGAGTACGCAGTGTGTGCTGTGTGAGTACGCAGTGTGTGCTGTGTGAGTACGCAGTGTGTGCTGTGTGAGTATTCAGTGTGTGCTGTGTGAGTATTCAGTGTGTGCTGTGTGAGTATTCAGTGTTTGCTGTGTGAGTATTCAGTGTTTGCTGTGTGTCTATTCAGTGTGTGCTGTGTGAGTACGCAGTGTGTGCTGTGTGAGTATTCAGTGTGTGCTGTGTGAGTATTCAGTGTGTGCTGTGTGAGTATTCAGTGTTTGCTGTGTGAGTATTCAGTGTGTGCTGTGTGAGTATTCAGTGTGTGCTGTGTGAGTATTCAGTGTGTGCTGTGTGAGTATTCAGTGTGTGCTGTGTGAGTATTCAGTGTGTGCTGTGTGAGTATTCAGTGTGTGCTGTGTGAGTATTCAGTGTGTGCTGTGTGAGTATTCAGTGTGTGCTGTGTGAGTATTCAGTGTGTGCTGTGTGAGTATTCAGTGTGTGCTGTGTGAGTATTCAGTGTGTGCTGTGTGAGTATTCAGTGTGTGCTGTGTGAGTACGCAGTGTGTGCTGTGTGAGTATTCAGTGTGTGCTGTGTGAGTATTCAGTGTGCACTGTGTGAGTATTCAGTGTGTGCTGTGTGAGTATTCAGTGTGTGCTGTGTGAGTACGCAGTGTGTGCTGTGTGAGTACGCAGTGTGTGCTGTGTGAGTGTTCAGTGTGTGCTGTGTGAGTACGCAGTGTGTGCTGTGTGAGTACGCAGTGTGTGCTGTGTGAGTACGCAGTGTGTGCTGTGTGAGTATTCAGTGTTTGCTGTGTGAGTATTCAGTCTGTGCTGTGTGAGTATTCAGTCTGTGCTGTGTGAGTACGCAGTGTGTGCTGTGTGAGTATTCAGTGTGTGCTGTGTGAGTACGCAGTGTGTGCTGTGTGAGTACGCAGTGTGTGCTGTGTGAGTACGCAGTGTGTGCTGTGTGAGTACGCAGTGTGTGCTGTGTGAGTGTTCAGTGTGTGCTGTGTGAGTACGCAGTGTGTGCTGTGTGAGTACGCAGTGTGTGCTGTGTGAGTACGCAGTGTGTGCTGTGTGAGTATTCAGTGTTTGCTGTGTGAGTATTCAGTCTGTGCTGTGTGAGTATTCAGTCTGTGCTGTGTGAGTACGCAGTGTGTGCTGTGTGAGTATTCAGTGTGTGCTGTGTGAGTACGCAGTGTGTGCTGTGTGAGTACGCAGTGTGTGCTGTGTGAGTACGCAGTGTGTGCTGTGTGAGTACGCAGTGTGTGCTGTGTGAGTACGCAGTGTGTGCTGTGTGAGTACGCAGTGTGTGCTGTGTGAGTACGCAGTGTGTGCTGTGTGAGTATTCAGTGTTTGCTGTGTGAGTATTCAGTCTGTGCTGTGTGAGTATTCAGTGTGTGCTGTGTGAGTATTCAGTGTGTGCTGTGTGAGTATTCAGTGTGTGCTGTGTGAGTACGCAGTGTGTGCTGTGTCAGTACGCAGTGTGTGCTGTGTGAGTACGCAGTGTGTGCTGTGTGAGTACGCAGTGTGTGCTGTGTGAGTACGCAGTGTGTGCTGTGTGAGTATTCAGTGTGTGCTGTGTGAGTATTCAGTGTGTGCTGTGTGAGTATTCAGTGTTTGCTGTGTGAGTATTCAGTGTTTGCTGTGTGAGTATTCAGTGTGTGCTGTGTGAGTACGCAGTGTGTGCTGTGTGAGTATTCAGTGTGTGCTGTGTGAGTATTCAGTGTGTGCTGTGTGAGTATTCAGTGTGTGCTGTGTGAGTATTCAGTGTGTGCTGTGTGAGTATTCAGTGTGTGCTGTGTGAGTATTCAGTGTGTGCTGTGTGAGTATTCAGTGTGTGCTGTGTGAGTATTCAGTGTGTGCTGTGTGAGTATTCAGTGTGTGCTGTGTGAGTATTCAGTGTGTGCTGTGTGAGTATTCAGTGTGTGCTGTGTGAGTATTCAGTGTGTGCTGTGTGAGTATTCAGTGTGTGCTGTGTGAGTATTCAGTGTGTGCTGTGTGAGTACGCAGTGTGTGCTGTGTGAGTATTCAGTGTGTGCTGTGTGAGTATTCAGTGTGCACTGTGTGAGTATTCAGTGTGTGCTGTGTGAGTATTCAGTGTGTGCTGTGTGAGTACGCAGTGTGTGCTGTGTGAGTACGCAGTGTGTGCTGTGTGAGTGTTCAGTGTGTGCTGTGTGAGTACGCAGTGTGTGCTGTGTGAGTACGCAGTGTGTGCTGTGTGAGTACGCAGTGTGTGCTGTGTGAGTATTCAGTGTTTGCTGTGTGAGTATTCAGTCTGTGCTGTGTGAGTATTCAGTGTGTGCTGTGTGAGTATTCAGTGTGTGCTGTGTGAGTACGCAGTGTGTGCTGTGTGAGTATTCAGTGTGTGCTGTGTGAGTATTCAGTGTGTGCTGTGTGAGTACGCAGTGTGTGCTGTGTGAGTACGCAGTGTGTGCTGTGTGAGTATTCAGTCTGTGCTGTGTGAGTATTCAGTCTGTGCTGTGTGAGTATTCAGTGTGTGCTGTGTGAGTATTCAGTGTGTGCTGTGTGAGTATTCAGTGTGTGCTGTGTGAGTACGCAGTGTGTGCTGTGTGAGTATTCAGTGTGTGCTGTGTGAGTATTCAGTGTGTGCTGTGTGAGTATTCAGTGTGTGCTGTGTGAGTATTCAGTGTGTGCTGTGTGAGTATTCAGTGTGTGCTGTGTGAGTATTCAGTGTGTGCTGTGTGAGTATTCAGTGTGTGCTGTGTGAGTATTCAGTGTGTGCTGTGTGAGTATTCAGTGTGTGCTGTGTGAGTATTCAGTGTGTGCTGTGTGAGTATTCAGTCTGTGCTGTGTGAGTATTCAGTGTGTGCTGTGTGAGTATTCAGTGTGTGCTGTGTGAGTACGCAGTGTGTGCTGTGTGAGTATTCAGTGTGTGCTGTGTGAGTATTCAGTGTGTGCTGTGTGAGTATTCAGTGTGTGCTGTGTGAGTATTCAGTCTGTGCTGTGTGAGTATTCAGTGTGTGCTGTGTGAGTACGCAGTGTGTGCTGTGTGAGTACGCAGTGTGTGCTGTGTGAGTACGCAGTGTGTGCTGTGTGAGTACGCAGTGTGTGCTGTGTGAGTACGCAGTGTGTGCTGTGTGAGTACGCAGTGTATGCTGTGTGAGTATTCAGTGTGTGCTGTGTGAGTACGCAGTGTGTGCTGTGTGAGTATTCAGTGTGTGCTGTGTGAGTACGCAGTGTATGCTGTGTGAGTATTCAGTGTGTGCTGTGTGAGTACGCTGTCTGTGCTGTGTGAGTATTCAGTCTGTGCTGTGTGAGTATTCAGTCTGTGCTGTGTGAGTATTCAGTCTGTGCTGTGTGAGTATTCAGTCTGTGCTGTGTGAGTACGCAGTCTGTGCTGTGTGAGTACTCAGTCTGTGCTGTGTGAGTATTCAGTGTGTGCTGTGTGAGTACGCAGTGTGTGCTGTGTGAGTACGCAGTGTATGCTGTGTGAGTATTCAGTGTGTGCTGTGTGAGTACGCAGTGTGTGCTGTGTGAGTACGCAGTGTATGCTGTGTGAGTATTCAGTGTGTGCTGTGTGAGTACGCAGTGTGTGCTGTGTGAGTATTCAGTGTGTGCTGTGTGAGTACGCAGTGTGTGCTGTGTGAGTATTCAGTGTGTGCTGTGTGAGTACGCAGTGTGTGCTGTGTGAGTATTCAGTGTGTGCTGTGTGAGTACGCAGTGTTTGCTGTGTGAGTATTCAGTGTGTGCTGTGTGAGTATTCAGTGTGTGCTGTGTGAGTATTCAGTGTGTGCTGTGTGAGTATTCAGTGTGTGCTGTGTGAGTATTCAGTGTGTGCTGTGTGAGTATTCAGTGTGTGCTGTGTGAGTATTCAGTGTGTGCTGTGTGAGTATTCAGTCTGTGCTGTGTGAGTACGCAGTGTGTGCTGTGTGAGTATTCAGTGTGTGCTGTGTGAGTATTCAGTGTGTGCTGTGTGAGTACGCAGTGTGTGCTGTGTGAGTATTCAGTGTGTGCTGTGTGAGTATTCAGTGTGTGCTGTGTGAGTATTCAGTCTGTGCTGTGT
The DNA here is from genome assembly GCF_047496885.1 of Scyliorhinus torazame. Taxonomy (NCBI): domain Eukaryota; kingdom Metazoa; phylum Chordata; class Chondrichthyes; order Carcharhiniformes; family Scyliorhinidae; genus Scyliorhinus; species Scyliorhinus torazame. The sequence continues at coordinate 76,568 of NW_027308643.1, read as the reverse complement.
GAGTATTCAGTGTGTGCTGTGTGAGTATTCAGTCTGTGCTGTGTGAGTATTCAGTGTGTGCTGTGTGAGTATTCAGTGTGTGCTGTGTGAGTATACAGTGTGTGCTGTGTGAGTACGCAGTGTGTGCTGTGTGAGTATTCAGTGTGTGCTGTGTGAGTATTTAGTCTGTGCTGTGTGAGTATTCAGTCTGTGCTGTGTGAGTATTCAGTGTGTGCTGTGTGAGTACGCAGTGTGCTGTGTGAGTACGCAGTGTGTGCTGTGTGAGTATTCAGTGTGTACTGTGTGAGTATTCAGTGTGTGCTGTGTGAGTATTCAGTGTGTGCTGTGTGAGTACGCAGTGTGTGCTGTGTGAGTATTCAGTGTGTGCTGTGTGAGTACGCAGTGTGTGCTGTGTGAGTATTCAGTGTGTGCTGTGTGAGTACGCAGTGTGTGCTGTGTGAGTATTCAGTGTATGCTGTGTGAGTACGCAGTGTTTGCTGTGTGAGTATTCAGTGTGTGCTGTGTGAGTATTCAGTGTGTGCTGTGTGAGTATTCAGTGTGTGCTGTGTGAGTATTCAGTGTGTGCTGTGTGAGTATTCAGTGTGTGCTGTGTGAGTATTCAGTCTGTGCTGTGTGAGTATTCAGTGTGTGCTGTGTGAGTATTCAGTCTGTGCTGTGTGAGTACGCAGTGTGTGCTGTGTGAGTATTCAGTGTGTGCTGTGTGAGTATTCAGTCTGTGCTGTGTGAGTACGCAGTGTGTGCTGTGTGAGTATTCAGTGTGTGCTGTGTGAGTACTCAGTGTGTGCTGTGTGAGTATTCAGTCTGTGCTGTGTGAGTATTCAGTGTGTGCTGTGTGAGTATTCAGTCTGTGCTGTGTGAGTATTCAGTGTGTGCTGTGTGAGTATTCAGTGTGTGCTGTGTGAGTATTCAGTGTGTGCTGTGTGAGTATTCAGTGTGTGCTGTGTGAGTATTCAGTCTGTGCTGTGTGAGTATTCAGTCTGTGCTGTGTGAGTATTCAGTGTGTGCTGTGTGAGTACGCAGTGTGCTGTGTGAGTACGCAGTGTGTGCTGTGTGAGTATTCAGTGTGTGCTGTGTGAGTATTCAGTGTGTGCTGTGTGAGTATTCAGTGTGTGCTGTGTGAGTACGCAGTGTGTGCTGTGTGAGTATTCAGTGTGTGCTGTGTGAGTACGCAGTGTGTGCTGTGTGAGTATTCAGTCTGTGCTGTGTGAGTATTCAGTCTGTGCTGTGTGAGTACGCAGTGTGTGCTGTGTGAGTATTCAGTGTGTGCTGTGTGAGTATTCAGTGTGTGCTGTGTGAGTACGCAGTGTGTGCTGTGTGAGTATTCAGTGTGTGCTGTGTGAGTATTCAGTGTGTGCTGTGTGAGTATTCAGTCTGTGCTGTGTGAGTATTCAGTGTGTGCTGTGTGAGTATTCAGTCTGTGCTGTGTGAGTATTCAGTGTGTGCTGTGTGAGTATTCAGTGTGTGCTGTGTGAGTACGCAGCGTGTGCTGTGTGAGTATTCAGTGTGTGCTGTGTGAGTATTCAGTGTGTGCTGTGTGAGTATTCAGTCTGTGCTGTGTGAGTATTCAGTCTGTGCTGTGTGAGTATTCAGTGTGTGCTGTGTGAGTATTCAGTGTGTGCTGTGTGAGTATTCAGTGTGTGCTGTGTGAGTATTCAGTGTGTGCTGTGTGAGTATTCAGTGTGTGCTGTGTGAGTATTCAGTGTGTGCTGTGTGAGTATTCAGTCTGTGCTGTGTGAGTATTCAGTGTGTGCTGTGTGAGTATTCAGTGTGTGCTGTGTGAGTATTCAGTGTGTGCTGTGTGAGTATTCAGTGTGTGCTGTGTGAGTATTCAGTCTGTGCTGTGTGAGTATTCAGTGTGTGCTGTGTGAGTACGCAGTGTGTGCTGTGTGAGTACGCAGTGTGTGCTGTGTGAGTACGCAGTGTATGCTGTGTGAGTATTCGCTGTGTGAGTATTCAGTGTGTGCTGTGTGAGTATTCAGTGTGTGCTGTGTGAGTACGCAGTGTATGCTGTGTGAGTATTCAGTGTGTGCTGTGTGAGTACGCAGTCTGTGCTGTGTGAGTATTCAGTCTGTGCTGTGTGAGTATTCAGTCTGTGCTGTGTGAGTATTCAGTCTGTGCTGTGTGAGTACGCAGTCTGTGCTGTGTGAGTATTCAGTCTGTGCTGTGTGAGTATTCAGTGTGTGCTGTGTGAGTACGCAGTGTGTGCTGTGTGAGTATTCAGTGTGTGCTGTGTGAGTATTCAGTGTGTGCTGTGTGAGTACGCAGTGTGTGCTGTGTGAGTATTCAGTCTGTGCTGTGTGAGTACGCAGTGTATGCTGTGTGAGTATTCAGTGTATGCTGTGTGAGTATTCAGTGTGTGCTGTGTGAGTACGCAGTGTGTGCTGTGTGAGTATTCAGTGTGTGCTGTGTGAGTACGCAGTGTGTGCTGTGTGAGTATTCAGTGTGTGCTTTGTGAGTATTCAGTGTGTGCTGTGTGAGTATTCAGTGTGTGCTGTGTGAGTATTCAGTGTGTGCTGTGTGAGTATTCAGTCTGTGCTGTGTGAGTATTCAGTGTATGCTGTGTGAGTATTCAGTGTGTGCTGTGTGAGTATTCAGTGTGTGCTGTGTGAGTATTCAGTGTGCTGTGTGAGTATTCAGTGTGTGCTGTGTGAGTATTCAGTCTGTGCTGTGTGAGTATTCAGTGTGTGCTGTGTGAGTATTCAGTGTGTGCTGTGTGAGTACGCAGTGTGTGCTGTGTGAGTACGCAGTGTGTGCTGTGTGAGTACGCAGTGGGTGCTGTGTGAGTACGCAGTGTGTGCTGTGTGAGTACGCAGTGTGTGCTGTGTGAGTATTCAGTGTGTACTGTGTGAGTACGCAGTGTGTGCTCTGTGAGCATTCAGTGTGTGCTGTGTGAGTACGCAGTGTGTGCTGTGAGTACGCAGTGTGTGCTGTGTGAGTATTCAGTGTGTGCTGTGTGAGTATTCAGTGTGTGCTGTGTGAGTACGCAGTGTGTGCTGTGTGAGTACGCAGTGTGTGCTGTGTGAGTATTCAGTGTGTGCTGTGTGAGTACGCAGTGTGTGCTGTGTGAGTACGCAGTGTGTGCTGTGTGAGTATTCAGTGTGTGCTGTGTGAGTACGCAGTGTGCTGTGTGAGTACGCAGTGTGTGCTGTGTGAGTATTCAGTGTGTACTGTGTGAGTATTCAGTGTGTGCTGTGTGAGTATTCAGTGTGTGCTGTGTGAGTACGCAGTGTGTGCTGTGTGAGTATTCAGTGTGTGCTGTGTGAGTACGCAGTGTGTGCTGTGTGAGTATTCAGTGTGTGCTGTGTGAGTACGCAGTGTGTGCTGTGTGAGTATTCAGTGTATGCTGTGTGAGTACGCAGTGTTTGCTGTGTGAGTATTCAGTGTGTGCTGTGTGAGTATTCAGTGTGTGCTGTGTGAGTATTCAGTGTGTGCTGTGTGAGTATTCAGTGTGTGCTGTGTGAGTATTCAGTGTGTGCTGTGTGAGTATTCAGTCTGTGCTGTGTGAGTATTCAGTGTGTGCTGTGTGAGTATTCAGTCTGTGCTGTGTGAGTACGCAGTGTGTGCTGTGTGAGTATTCAGTGTGTGCTGTGTGAGTATTCAGTCTGTGCTGTGTGAGTACGCAGTGTGTGCTGTGTGAGTATTCAGTGTGTGCTGTGTGAGTACTCAGTGTGTGCTGTGTGAGTATTCAGTCTGTGCTGTGTGAGTATTCAGTGTGTGCTGTGTGAGTATTCAGTCTGTGCTGTGTGAGTATTCAGTGTGTGCTGTGTGAGTATTCAGTGTGTGCTGTGTGAGTATTCAGTGTGTGCTGTGTGAGTATTCAGTGTGTGCTGTGTGAGTATTCAGTCTGTGCTGTGTGAGTATTCAGTCTGTGCTGTGTGAGTATTCAGTGTGTGCTGTGTGAGTACGCAGTGTGTGCTGTGTGAGTATTCAGTGTGTGCTGTGTGAGTATTCAGTGTGTGCTGTGTGAGTATTCAGTGTTTGCTGTGTGTGTATTCAGTCTGTGCTGTGTGAGTACGCAGTGTGTGCTGTGTGAGTATTCAGTGTGTGCTGTGTGAGTATTCAGTGTGTGCTGTGTGAGTATTCAGTGTGTGCTGTGTGAGTATTCAGTGTGTGCTGTGTGAGTATTCAGTGTGTGCTGTGTGAGTATTCAGTGTGTGCTGTGTGAGTATTCAGTGTGTGCTGTGTGAGTATTCAGTGTGTGCTGTGTGAGTATTCAGTGTGTGCTGTGTGAGTACGCAGTGTGTGCTGTGTGAGTATTCAGTGTGTGCTGTGTGAGTATTCAGTGTGCGCTGTGTGAGTATTCAGTCTGTGCTGTGTGAGTATTCAGTGTGTGCTGTGTGAGTACGCAGTGTGTGCTGTGTGAGTATTCAGTGTGTGCTGTGTGAGTATTCAGTGTGTGCTGTGTGAGTATTCAGTGTGTGCTGTGTGAGTATTCAGTGTGTGCTGTGTGAGTATTCAGTGTGTGCTGTGTGAGTATTCAGTGTGTGCTGTGTGAGTATTCAGTGTGTGCTGTGTGAGTACGCAGTGTGTGCTGTGTGAGTATTCAGTGTGTGCTGTGTGAGTATTCAGTGTGCGCTGTGTGAGTATTCAGTGTGTGCTGTGTGAGTATTCAGTGTGTGCTGTGTGAGTATTCAGTGTGTGCTGTGTGAGTATTCAGTGTGTGCTGTGTGAGTATTCAGTGTGTGCTGTGTGAGTATTCAGTGTGTGCTGTGTGAGTATTCAGTCTGTGCTGTGTGAGTATTCAGTCTGTGCTGTGTGAGTACGCAGTGTGTGCTGTGTGAGTATTCAGTGTGTGCTGTGTGAGTATTCAGTCTGTGCTGTGTGAGTATTCAGTGTGTGCTGTGTGAGTATTCAGTGTGTGCTGTGTGAGTACGCAGTCTGTGCTGTGTGAGTACGCAGTGTGTGCTGTGTGAGTATTCAGTGTGTGCTGTGTGAGTATTCAGTGTGTGCTGTGTGAGTATTCAGTGTGTGCTGTGTGAGTATTCAGTGTGTGCTGTGTGAGTACGCAGTGTGTGCTGTGTGAGTATTCAGTGTGTGCTGTGTGAGTATTCAGTGTGCGCTGTGTGAGTATTCAGTCTGTGCTGTGTGAGTATTCAGTGTGTGCTGTGTGAGTACGCAGTGTGTGCTGTGTGAGTATTCAGTGTGTGCTGTGTGAGTATTCAGTGTGTGCTGTGTGAGTATTCAGTGTGTGCTGTGTGAGTATTCAGTGTGTGCTGTGTGAGTATTCAGTGTGTGCTGTGTGAGTATTCAGTGTGTGCTGTGTGAGTATTCAGTCTGTGCTGTGTGAGTACGCAGTGTGTGCTGTGTGAGTATTCAGTGTGTGCTGTGTGAGTATTCAGTGTGTGCTGTGTGAGTATTCAGTGTGTGCTGTGTGAGTATTCAGTGTGTGCTGTGTGAGTACGCAGTGTGTGCTGTGTGAGTATTCAGTGTGTGCTGTGTGAGTATTCAGTGTGCGCTGTGTGAGTATTTAGTCTGTGCTGTGTGAGTATTCAGTGTGTGCTGTGTGAGTACGCAGTGTGTGCTGTGTGAGTATTCAGTGTGTGCTGTGTGAGTATTCAGTGTGTGCTGTGTGAGTATTCAGTGTGTGCTGTGTGAGTATTCAGTGTGTGCTGTGTGAGTATTCAGTGTGTGCTGTGTGAGTATTCAGTGTGTGCTGTGTGAGTATTCAGTCTGTGCTGTGTGAGTACGCAGTGTGTGCTGTGTGAGTATTCAGTGTGTGCTGTGTGAGTATTCAGTCTGTGCTGTGTGAGTACGCAGTGTGTGCTGTGTGAGTATTCAGTGTGTGCTGTGTGAGTACGCAGTGTGTGCTGTGTGAGTACGCAGTGTGTGCTGTGTGAGTATTCAGTGTGTGCTGTGTGAGTATTCAGTCTGTGCTGTGTGAGTACGCAGTGTGTGCTGTGTGAGTATTCAGTGTGTGCTGTGTGAGTACGCAGTGTGTGCTGTGTGAGTACGCAGTGTGTGCTGTGTGAGTACGCAGTGTGTGCTGTGTGAGTACGCAGTGTGTGCTGTGTGAGTACGCAGTGTGTGCTGTGTGAGTACGCAGTGTGTGCTGTGTGAGTACGCAGTGTGTGCTGTGTGAGTATTCAGTGTTTGCTGTGTGAGTATTCAGTCTGTGCTGTGTGAGTATTCAGTGTGTGCTGTGTGAGTATTCAGTGTGTGCTGTGTGAGTATTCAGTGTGTGCTGTGTGAGTACGCAGTGTGTGCTGTGTCAGTACGCAGTGTGTGCTGTGTGAGTACGCAGTGTGTGCTGTGTGAGTACGCAGTGTGTGCTGTGTGAGTACGCAGTGTGTGCTGTGTGAGTATTCAGTGTGTGCTGTGTGAGTATTCAGTGTGTGCTGTGTGAGTATTCAGTGTTTGCTGTGTGAGTATTCAGTGTTTGCTGTGTGAGTATTCAGTGTGTGCTGTGTGAGTACGCAGTGTGTGCTGTGTGAGTATTCAGTGTGTGCTGTGTGAGTATTCAGTGTGTGCTGTGTGAGTATTCAGTGTTTGCTGTGTGAGTATTCAGTGTGTGCTGTGTGAGTATTCAGTGTGTGCTGTGAGTATTCAGTGTGTGCTGTGTGAGTATTCAGTGTGTGCTGTGTGAGTATTCAGTGTGTGCTGTGTGAGTATTCAGTGTGTGCTGTGTGGGTATTCAGTGTGTGCTGTGTGAGTATTCAATGTGTGCTGTGTGAGTATTCAGTGTGTGCTGTGTGAGTATTCAGTGTGTGCTGTGTGAGTATTCAGTGTGTGCTGTGTGAGTATTCAGTCTGTGCTGTGTGAGTATTCAGTGTGTGCTGTGTGAGTACGCAGTGTGTGCTGTGTGAGTATTCAGTGTGTGCTGTGTGAGTATTCAGTGTGTGCTGTGTGAGTATTCAGTGTGTGCTGTGTGAGTACGCAGTGTGTGCTGTGTGAGTATTCAGTGTGTGCTGTGTGAGTATTCAGTGTGTGCTGTGTGAGTATTCAGTGTTTGCTGTGTGTGTATTCAGTCTGTGCTGTGTGAGTACGCAGTGTGTGCTGTGTGAGTATTCAGTGTGTGCTGTGTGAGTATTCAGTGTGTGCTGTGTGAGTATTCAGTGTGTGCTGTGTGAGTATTCAGTGTGTGCTGTGTGAGTATTCAGTGTGTGCTGTGTGAGTATTCAGTGTGTGCTGTGTGAGTATTCAGTGTGTGCTGTGTGAGTATTCAGTGTGTGCTGTGTGAGTATTCAGTGTGTGCTGTGTGAGTACGCAGTGTGTGCTGTGTGAGTATTCAGTGTGTGCTGTGTGAGTATTCAGTGTGCGCTGTGTGAGTATTCAGTCTGTGCTGTGTGAGTATTCAGTGTGTGCTGTGTGAGTACGCAGTGTGTGCTGTGTGAGTATTCAGTGTGCGCTGTGTGAGTATTCAGTGTGTGCTGTGTGAGTATTCAGTGTGTGCTGTGTGAGTATTCAGTGTGTGCTGTGTGAGTATTCAGTGTGTGCTGTGTGAGTATTCAGTGTGTGCTGTGTGAGTATTCAGTGTGTGCTGTGTGAGTACGCAGTGTGTGCTGTGTGAGTATTCAGTGTGTGCTGTGTGAGTATTCAGTGTGCGCTGTGTGAGTATTCAGTGTGTGCTGTGTGAGTATTCAGTGTGTGCTGTGTGAGTATTCAGTGTGTGCTGTGTGAGTATTCAGTGTGTGCTGTGTGAGTATTCAGTGTGTGCTGTGTGAGTATTCAGTGTGTGCTGTGTGAGTATTCAGTCTGTGCTGTGTGAGTATTCAGTGTGTGCTGTGTGAGTACGCAGTGTGTGCTGTGTGAGTATTCAGTGTGTGCTGTGTGAGTATTCAGTCTGTGCTGTGTGAGTATTCAGTGTGTGCTGTGTGAGTATTCAGTGTGTGCTGTGTGAGTACGCAGTCTGTGCTGTGTGAGTACGCAGTGTGTGCTGTGTGAGTATTCAGTGTGTGCTGTGTGAGTATTCAGTGTGTGCTGTGTGAGTATTCAGTGTGTGCAGTGTGAGTATTCAGTGTGTGCTGTGTGAGTACGCAGTGTGTGCTGTGTGAGTATTCAGTGTGTGCTGTGTGAGTATTCAGTGTGTGCTGTGTGAGTATTCAGTCTGTGCTGTGTGAGTATTCAGTGTGTGCTGTGTGAGTACGCAGTGTGTGCTGTGTGAGTATTCAGTGTGTGCTGTGTGAGTATTCAGTGTGTGCTGTGTGAGTATTCAGTGTGTGCTGTGTGAGTATTCAGTGTGTGCTGTGTGAGTATTCAGTGTGTGCTGTGTGAGTATTCAGTGTGTGCTGTGTGAGTATTCAGTGTGTGCTGTGTGAGTACGCAGTGTGTGCTGTGTGAGTATTCAGTCTGTGCTGTGTGAGTACGCAGTGTGTGCTGTGTGAGTTGGCAGTGTGTGCTGTGTGAGTATTCAGTCTGTGCTGTGTGAGTATTCAGTCTGTGCTGTGTGAGTACGCAGTGTGTGCTGTGTGAGTATTCAGTGTGTGCTGTGTGAGTACGCAGTGTGTGCTGTGTGAGTACGCAGTGTGTGCTGTGTGAGTACGCAGTGTGTGCTGTGTGAGTACGCAGTGTGTGCTGTGTGAGTACGCAGTGTGTGCTGTGTGAGTACGCAGTGTGTGCTGTGTGAGTACGCAGTGTGTGCTGTGTGAGTATTCAGTGTTTGCTGTGTGAGTATTGAGTCTGTGCTGTGTGAGTATTCAGTGTGTGCTGTGTGAGTATTCAGTGTGTGCTGTGTGAGTATTCAGTGTGTGCTGTGTGAGTATTCAGTGTGTGCTGTGTGAGTATTCAGTGTGTGCTGTGTGAGTACGCAGTGTGTGCTGTGTGAGTATTCAGTGTGTGCTGTGTGAGTATTCAGTGTGTGCTGTGTGAGTATTCAGTGTGTGCTGTGTGAGTATTCAGTCTGTGCTGTGTGAGTATTCAGTCTGTGCTGTGTGAGTACGCAGTGTGTGCTGTGTGAGTATTCAGTGTGTGCTGTGTGAGTACGCAGTGTGTGCTGTGTGAGTACGCAGTGTGTGCTGTGTGAGTACGCAGTGTGTGCTGTGTGAGTACGCAGTGTGTGCTGTGTGAGTACGCAGTGTGTGCTGTGTGAGTACGCAGTGTGTGCTGTGTGAGTACGCAGTGTGTGCTGTGTGAGTATTCAGTGTTTGCTGTGTGAGTATTGAGTCTGTGCTGTGTGAGTATTCAGTGTGTGCTGTGTGAGTATTCAGTGTGTGCTGTGTGAGTATTCAGTGTGTGCTGTGTGAGTACGCAGTGTGTGCTGTGTCAGTACGCAGTGTGTGCTGTGTGAGTACGCAGTGTGTGCTGTGTGAGTACGCAGTGTGTGCTGTGTGAGTACGCAGTGTGTGCTGTGTGAGTATTCAGTGTGTGCTGTGTGAGTATTCAGTGTGTGCTGTGTGAGTATTCAGTGTTTGCTGTGTGAGTATTCAGTGTTTGCTGTGTGTCTATTCAGTGTGTGCTGTGTGAGTACGCAGTGTGTGCTGTGTGAGTATTCAGTGTGTGCTGTGTGAGTATTCAGTGTGTGCTGTGTGAGTATTCAGTGTTTGCTGTGTGAGTATTCAGTGTGTGCTGTGTGAGTATTCAGTGTGTGCTGTGTGAGTATTCAGTGTGTGCTGTGTGAGTATTCAGTGTGTGCTGTGTGAGTATTCAGTGTGTGCTGTGTGAGTATTCAGTGTGTGCTGTGTGAGTATTCAGTGTGTGCTGTGTGAGTATTCAGTGTGTGCTGTGTGAGTATTCAGTGTGTGCTGTGTGAGTATTCAGTGTGTGCTGTGTGAGTATTCAGTGTGTGCTGTGTGAGTATTCAGTGTGTGCTGTGTGAGTACGCAGTGTGTGCTGTGTGAGTATTCAGTGTGTGCTGTGTGAGTATTCAGTGTGCACTGTGTGAGTATTCAGTGTGTGCTGTGTGAGTATTCAGTGTGTGCTGTGTGAGTACGCAGTGTGTGCTGTGTGAGTACGCAGTGTGTGCTGTGTGAGTGTTCAGTGTGTGCTGTGTGAGTACGCAGTGTGTGCTGTGTGAGTACGCAGTGTGTGCTGTGTGAGTACGCAGTGTGTGCTGTGTGAGTATTCAGTGTTTGCTGTGTGAGTATTCAGTCTGTGCTGTGTGAGTATTCAGTCTGTGCTGTGTGAGTACGCAGTGTGTGCTGTGTGAGTATTCAGTGTGTGCTGTGTGAGTACGCAGTGTGTGCTGTGTGAGTACGCAGTGTGTGCTGTGTGAGTACGCAGTGTGTGCTGTGTGAGTACGCAGTGTGTGCTGTGTGAGTACGCAGTGTGTGCTGTGTGAGTACGCAGTGTGTGCTGTGTGAGTACGCAGTGTGTGCTGTGTGAGTATTCAGTGTTTGCTGTGTGAGTATTCAGTCTGTGCTGTGTGAGTATTCAGTGTGTGCTGTGTGAGTATTCAGTGTGTGCTGTGTGAGTATTCAGTGTGTGCTGTGTGAGTACGCAGTGTGTGCTGTGTCAGTACGCAGTGTGTGCTGTGTGAGTACGCAGTGTGTGCTGTGTGAGTACGCAGTGTGTGCTGTGTGAGTACGCAGTGTGTGCTGTGTGAGTATTCAGTGTGTGCTGTGTGAGTATTCAGTGTGTGCTGTGTGAGTATTCAGTGTTTGCTGTGTGAGTATTCAGTGTTTGCTGTGTGAGTATTCAGTGTGTGCTGTGTGAGTACGCAGTGTGTGCTGTGTGAGTATTCAGTGTGTGCTGTGTGAGTATTCAGTGTGTGCTGTGTGAGTATTCAGTGTGTGCTGTGTGAGTATTCAGTGTGTGCTGTGTGAGTATTCAGTGTGTGCTGTGTGAGTATTCAGTGTGTGCTGTGTGAGTATTCAGTGTGTGCTGTGTGAGTATTCAGTGTGTGCTGTGTGAGTATTCAGTGTGTGCTGTGTGAGTATTCAGTGTGTGCTGTGTGAGTATTCAGTGTGTGCTGTGTGAGTATTCAGTGTGTGCTGTGTGAGTATTCAGTGTGTGCTGTGTGAGTATTCAGTGTGTGCTGTGTGAGTACGCAGTGTGTGCTGTGTGAGTATTCAGTGTGTGCTGTGTGAGTATTCAGTGTGCACTGTGTGAGTATTCAGTGTGTGCTGTGTGAGTATTCAGTGTGTGCTGTGTGAGTACGCAGTGTGTGCTGTGTGAGTACGCAGTGTGTGCTGTGTGAGTGTTCAGTGTGTGCTGTGTGAGTACGCAGTGTGTGCTGTGTGAGTACGCAGTGTGTGCTGTGTGAGTACGCAGTGTGTGCTGTGTGAGTATTCAGTGTTTGCTGTGTGAGTATTCAGTCTGTGCTGTGTGAGTATTCAGTGTGTGCTGTGTGAGTATTCAGTGTGTGCTGTGTGAGTACGCAGTGTGTGCTGTGTGAGTATTCAGTGTGTGCTGTGTGAGTATTCAGTGTGTGCTGTGTGAGTACGCAGTGTGTGCTGTGTGAGTACGCAGTGTGTGCTGTGTGAGTATTCAGTCTGTGCTGTGTGAGTATTCAGTCTGTGCTGTGTGAGTATTCAGTGTGTGCTGTGTGAGTATTCAGTGTGTGCTGTGTGAGTATTCAGTGTGTGCTGTGTGAGTACGCAGTGTGTGCTGTGTGAGTATTCAGTGTGTGCTGTGTGAGTATTCAGTGTGTGCTGTGTGAGTATTCAGTGTGTGCTGTGTGAGTATTCAGTGTGTGCTGTGTGAGTATTCAGTGTGTGCTGTGTGAGTATTCAGTGTGTGCTGTGTGAGTATTCAGTGTGTGCTGTGTGAGTATTCAGTGTGTGCTGTGTGAGTATTCAGTGTGTGCTGTGTGAGTATTCAGTGTGTGCTGTGTGAGTATTCAGTCTGTGCTGTGTGAGTATTCAGTGTGTGCTGTGTGAGTATTCAGTGTGTGCTGTGTGAGTACGCAGTGTGTGCTGTGTGAGTATTCAGTGTGTGCTGTGTGAGTATTCAGTGTGTGCTGTGTGAGTATTCAGTGTGTGCTGTGTGAGTATTCAGTCTGTGCTGTGTGAGTATTCAGTGTGTGCTGTGTGAGTACGCAGTGTGTGCTGTGTGAGTACGCAGTGTGTGCTGTGTGAGTACGCAGTGTGTGCTGTGTGAGTACGCAGTGTGTGCTGTGTGAGTACGCAGTGTGTGCTGTGTGAGTACGCAGTGTATGCTGTGTGAGTATTCAGTGTGTGCTGTGTGAGTACGCAGTGTGTGCTGTGTGAGTATTCAGTGTGTGCTGTGTGAGTACGCAGTGTATGCTGTGTGAGTATTCAGTGTGTGCTGTGTGAGTACGCTGTCTGTGCTGTGTGAGTATTCAGTCTGTGCTGTGTGAGTATTCAGTCTGTGCTGTGTGAGTATTCAGTCTGTGCTGTGTGAGTATTCAGTCTGTGCTGTGTGAGTACGCAGTCTGTGCTGTGTGAGTACTCAGTCTGTGCTGTGTGAGTATTCAGTGTGTGCTGTGTGAGTACGCAGTGTGTGCTGTGTGAGTACGCAGTGTATGCTGTGTGAGTATTCAGTGTGTGCTGTGTGAGTACGCAGTGTGTGCTGTGTGAGTACGCAGTGTATGCTGTGTGAGTATTCAGTGTGTGCTGTGTGAGTACGCAGTGTGTGCTGTGTGAGTATTCAGTGTGTGCTGTGTGAGTACGCAGTGTGTGCTGTGTGAGTATTCAGTGTGTGCTGTGTGAGTACGCAGTGTGTGCTGTGTGAGTATTCAGTGTGTGCTGTGTGAGTACGCAGTGTTTGCTGTGTGAGTATTCAGTGTGTGCTGTGTGAGTATTCAGTGTGTGCTGTGTGAGTATTCAGTGTGTGCTGTGTGAGTATTCAGTGTGTGCTGTGTGAGTATTCAGTGTGTGCTGTGTGAGTATTCAGTGTGTGCTGTGTGAGTATTCAGTGTGTGCTGTGTGAGTATTCAGTCTGTGCTGTGTGAGTACGCAGTGTGTGCTGTGTGAGTATTCAGTGTGTGCTGTGTGAGTATTCAGTGTGTGCTGTGTGAGTACGCAGTGTGTGCTGTGTGAGTATTCAGTGTGTGCTGTGTGAGTATTCAGTGTGTGCTGTGTGAGTATTCAGTCTGTGCTGTGTGAGTATTCAGTGTGTGCTGTGTGAGTATTCAGTCTGTGCTGTGTGAGTATTCAGTGTGTGCTGTGTGAGTATTCAGTGTGTGCTGTGTGAGTATACAGTGTGTGCTGTGTGAGTACGCAGTGTGTGCTGTGTGAGTATTCAGTGTGTGCTGTGTGAGTATTTAGTCTGTGCTGTGTGAGTATTCAGTCTGTGCTGTGTGAGTATTCAGTGTGTGCTGTGTGAGTACGCAGTGTGCTGTGTGAGTACGCAGTGTGTGCTGTGTGAGTATTCAGTGTGTACTGTGTGAGTATTCAGTGTGTGCTGTGTGAGTATTCAGTGTGTGCTGTGTGAGTACGCAGTGTGTGCTGTGTGAGTATTCAGTGTGTGCTGTGTGAGTACGCAGTGTGTGCTGTGTGAGTATTCAGTGTGTGCTGTGTGAGTACGCAGTGTGTGCTGTGTGAGTATTCAGTGTATGCTGTGTGAGTACGCAGTGTTTGCTGTGTGAGTATTCAGTGTGTGCTGTGTGAGTATTCAGTGTGTGCTGTGTGAGTATTCAGTGTGTGCTGTGTGAGTATTCAGTGTGTGCTGTGTGAGTATTCAGTGTGTGCTGTGTGAGTATTCAGTCTGTGCTGTGTGAGTATTCAGTGTGTGCTGTGTGAGTATTCAGTCTGTGCTGTGTGAGTACGCAGTGTGTGCTGTGTGAGTATTCAGTGTGTGCTGTGTGAGTATTCAGTCTGTGCTGTGTGAGTACGCAGTGTGTGCTGTGTGAGTATTCAGTGTGTGCTGTGTGAGTACTCAGTGTGTGCTGTGTGAGTATTCAGTCTGTGCTGTGTGAGTATTCAGTGTGTGCTGTGTGAGTATTCAGTCTGTGCTGTGTGAGTATTCAGTGTGTGCTGTGTGAGTATTCAGTGTGTGCTGTGTGAGTATTCAGTGTGTGCTGTGTGAGTATTCAGTGTGTGCTGTGTGAGTATTCAGTCTGTGCTGTGTGAGTATTCAGTCTGTGCTGTGTGAGTATTCAGTGTGTGCTGTGTGAGTACGCAGTGTGCTGTGTGAGTACGCAGTGTGTGCTGTGTGAGTATTCAGTGTGTGCTGTGTGAGTATTCAGTGTGTGCTGTGTGAGTATTCAGTGTGTGCTGTGTGAGTACGCAGTGTGTGCTGTGTGAGTATTCAGTGTGTGCTGTGTGAGTACGCAGTGTGTGCTGTGTGAGTATTCAGTCTGTGCTGTGTGAGTATTCAGTCTGTGCTGTGTGAGTACGCAGTGTGTGCTGTGTGAGTATTCAGTGTGTGCTGTGTGAGTATTCAGTGTGTGCTGTGTGAGTACGCAGTGTGTGCTGTGTGAGTATTCAGTGTGTGCTGTGTGAGTATTCAGTGTGTGCTGTGTGAGTATTCAGTCTGTGCTGTGTGAGTATTCAGTGTGTGCTGTGTGAGTATTCAGTCTGTGCTGTGTGAGTATTCAGTGTGTGCTGTGTGAGTATTCAGTGTGTGCTGTGTGAGTACGCAGCGTGTGCTGTGTGAGTATTCAGTGTGTGCTGTGTGAGTATTCAGTGTGTGCTGTGTGAGTATTCAGTCTGTGCTGTGTGAGTATTCAGTCTGTGCTGTGTGAGTATTCAGTGTGTGCTGTGTGAGTATTCAGTGTGTGCTGTGTGAGTATTCAGTGTGTGCTGTGTGAGTATTCAGTGTGTGCTGTGTGAGTATTCAGTGTGTGCTGTGTGAGTATTCAGTGTGTGCTGTGTGAGTATTCAGTCTGTGCTGTGTGAGTATTCAGTGTGTGCTGTGTGAGTATTCAGTGTGTGCTGTGTGAGTATTCAGTGTGTGCTGTGTGAGTATTCAGTGTGTGCTGTGTGAGTATTCAGTCTGTGCTGTGTGAGTATTCAGTGTGTGCTGTGTGAGTACGCAGTGTGTGCTGTGTGAGTACGCAGTGTGTGCTGTGTGAGTACGCAGTGTATGCTGTGTGAGTATTCGCTGTGTGAGTATTCAGTGTGTGCTGTGTGAGTATTCAGTGTGTGCTGTGTGAGTACGCAGTGTATGCTGTGTGAGTATTCAGTGTGTGCTGTGTGAGTACGCAGTCTGTGCTGTGTGAGTATTCAGTCTGTGCTGTGTGAGTATTCAGTCTGTGCTGTGTGAGTATTCAGTCTGTGCTGTGTGAGTACGCAGTCTGTGCTGTGTGAGTATTCAGTCTGTGCTGTGTGAGTATTCAGTGTGTGCTGTGTGAGTACGCAGTGTGTGCTGTGTGAGTATTCAGTGTGTGCTGTGTGAGTATTCAGTGTGTGCTGTGTGAGTACGCAGTGTGTGCTGTGTGAGTATTCAGTCTGTGCTGTGTGAGTACGCAGTGTATGCTGTGTGAGTATTCAGTGTATGCTGTGTGAGTATTCAGTGTGTGCTGTGTGAGTACGCAGTGTGTGCTGTGTGAGTATTCAGTGTGTGCTGTGTGAGTACGCAGTGTGTGCTGTGTGAGTATTCAGTGTGTGCTTTGTGAGTATTCAGTGTGTGCTGTGTGAGTATTCAGTGTGTGCTGTGTGAGTATTCAGTGTGTGCTGTGTGAGTATTCAGTCTGTGCTGTGTGAGTATTCAGTGTATGCTGTGTGAGTATTCAGTGTGTGCTGTGTGAGTATTCAGTGTGTGCTGTGTGAGTATTCAGTGTGCTGTGTGAGTATTCAGTGTGTGCTGTGTGAGTATTCAGTCTGTGCTGTGTGAGTATTCAGTGTGTGCTGTGTGAGTATTCAGTGTGTGCTGTGTGAGTACGCAGTGTGTGCTGTGTGAGTACGCAGTGTGTGCTGTGTGAGTACGCAGTGGGTGCTGTGTGAGTACGCAGTGTGTGCTGTGTGAGTACGCAGTGTGTGCTGTGTGAGTATTCAGTGTGTACTGTGTGAGTACGCAGTGTGTGCTCTGTGAGCATTCAGTGTGTGCTGTGTGAGTACGCAGTGTGTGCTGTGAGTACGCAGTGTGTGCTGTGTGAGTATTCAGTGTGTGCTGTGTGAGTATTCAGTGTGTGCTGTGTGAGTACGCAGTGTGTGCTGTGTGAGTACGCAGTGTGTGCTGTGTGAGTATTCAGTGTGTGCTGTGTGAGTACGCAGTGTGTGCTGTGTGAGTACGCAGTGTGTGCTGTGTGAGTATTCAGTGTGTGCTGTGTGAGTACGCAGTGTGCTGTGTGAGTACGCAGTGTGTGCTGTGTGAGTATTCAGTGTGTACTGTGTGAGTATTCAGTGTGTGCTGTGTGAGTATTCAGTGTGTGCTGTGTGAGTACGCAGTGTGTGCTGTGTGAGTATTCAGTGTGTGCTGTGTGAGTACGCAGTGTGTGCTGTGTGAGTATTCAGTGTGTGCTGTGTGAGTACGCAGTGTGTGCTGTGTGAGTATTCAGTGTATGCTGTGTGAGTACGCAGTGTTTGCTGTGTGAGTATTCAGTGTGTGCTGTGTGAGTATTCAGTGTGTGCTGTGTGAGTATTCAGTGTGTGCTGTGTGAGTATTCAGTGTGTGCTGTGTGAGTATTCAGTGTGTGCTGTGTGAGTATTCAGTCTGTGCTGTGTGAGTATTCAGTGTGTGCTGTGTGAGTATTCAGTCTGTGCTGTGTGAGTACGCAGTGTGTGCTGTGTGAGTATTCAGTGTGTGCTGTGTGAGTATTCAGTCTGTGCTGTGTGAGTACGCAGTGTGTGCTGTGTGAGTATTCAGTGTGTGCTGTGTGAGTACTCAGTGTGTGCTGTGTGAGTATTCAGTCTGTGCTGTGTGAGTATTCAGTGTGTGCTGTGTGAGTATTCAGTCTGTGCTGTGTGAGTATTCAGTGTGTGCTGTGTGAGTATTCAGTGTGTGCTGTGTGAGTATTCAGTGTGTGCTGTGTGAGTATTCAGTGTGTGCTGTGTGAGTATTCAGTCTGTGCTGTGTGAGTATTCAGTCTGTGCTGTGTGAGTATTCAGTGTGTGCTGTGTGAGTACGCAGTGTGCTGTGTGAGTACGCAGTGTGTGCTGTGTGAGTATTCAGTGTGTGCTGTGTGAGTATTCAGTGTGTGCTGTGTGAGTATTCAGTGTGTGCTGTGTGAGTACGCAGTGTGTGCTGTGTGAGTATTCAGTGTGTGCTGTGTGAGTACGCAGTGTGTGCTGTGTGAGTATTCAGTCTGTGCTGTGTGAGTATTCAGTCTGTGCTGTGTGAGTACGCAGTGTGTGCTGTGTGAGTATTCAGTGTGTGCTGTGTGAGTATTCAGTGTGTGCTGTGTGAGTACGCAGTGTGTGCTGTGTGAGTATTCAGTGTGTGCTGTGTGAGTATTCAGTGTGTGCTGTGTGAGTATTCAGTCTGTGCTGTGTGAGTATTCAGTGTGTGCTGTGTGAGTATTCAGTCTGTGCTGTGTGAGTATTCAGTGTGTGCTGTGTGAGTATTCAGTGTGTGCTGTGTGAGTACGCAGCGTGTGCTGTGTGAGTATTCAGTGTGTGCTGTGTGAGTATTCAGTGTGTGCTGTGTGAGTATTCAGTCTGTGCTGTGTGAGTATTCAGTCTGTGCTGTGTGAGTATTCAGTGTGTGCTGTGTGAGTATTCAGTGTGTGCTGTGTGAGTATTCAGTGTGTGCTGTGTGAGTATTCAGTGTGTGCTGTGTGAGTATTCAGTGTGTGCTGTGTGAGTATTCAGTGTGTGCTGTGTGAGTATTCAGTCTGTGCTGTGTGAGTATTCAGTGTGTGCTGTGTGAGTATTCAGTGTGTGCTGTGTGAGTATTCAGTGTGTGCTGTGTGAGTATTCAGTGTGTGCTGTGTGAGTATTCAGTCTGTGCTGTGTGAGTATTCAGTGTGTGCTGTGTGAGTACGCAGTGTGTGCTGTGTGAGTACGCAGTGTGTGCTGTGTGAGTACGCAGTGTATGCTGTGTGAGTATTCGCTGTGTGAGTATTCAGTGTGTGCTGTGTGAGTATTCAGTGTGTGCTGTGTGAGTACGCAGTGTATGCTGTGTGAGTATTCAGTGTGTGCTGTGTGAGTACGCAGTCTGTGCTGTGTGAGTATTCAGTCTGTGCTGTGTGAGTATTCAGTCTGTGCTGTGTGAGTATTCAGTCTGTGCTGTGTGAGTACGCAGTCTGTGCTGTGTGAGTATTCAGTCTGTGCTGTGTGAGTATTCAGTGTGTGCTGTGTGAGTACGCAGTGTGTGCTGTGTGAGTATTCAGTGTGTGCTGTGTGAGTATTCAGTGTGTGCTGTGTGAGTACGCAGTGTGTGCTGTGTGAGTATTCAGTCTGTGCTGTGTGAGTACGCAGTGTATGCTGTGTGAGTATTCAGTGTATGCTGTGTGAGTATTCAGTGTGTGCTGTGTGAGTACGCAGTGTGTGCTGTGTGAGTATTCAGTGTGTGCTGTGTGAGTACGCAGTGTGTGCTGTGTGAGTATTCAGTGTGTGCTTTGTGAGTATTCAGTGTGTGCTGTGTGAGTATTCAGTGTGTGCTGTGTGAGTATTCAGTGTGTGCTGTGTGAGTATTCAGTCTGTGCTGTGTGAGTATTCAGTGTATGCTGTGTGAGTATTCAGTGTGTGCTGTGTGAGTATTCAGTGTGTGCTGTGTGAGTATTCAGTGTGCTGTGTGAGTATTCAGTGTGTGCTGTGTGAGTATTCAGTCTGTGCTGTGTGAGTATTCAGTGTGTGCTGTGTGAGTATTCAGTGTGTGCTGTGTGAGTACGCAGTGTGTGCTGTGTGAGTACGCAGTGTGTGCTGTGTGAGTACGCAGTGGGTGCTGTGTGAGTACGCAGTGTGTGCTGTGTGAGTACGCAGTGTGTGCTGTGTGAGTATTCAGTGTGTACTGTGTGAGTACGCAGTGTGTGCTCTGTGAGCATTCAGTGTGTGCTGTGTGAGTACGCAGTGTGTGCTGTGAGTACGCAGTGTGTGCTGTGTGAGTATTCAGTGTGTGCTGTGTGAGTATTCAGTGTGTGCTGTGTGAGTACGCAGTGTGTGCTGTGTGAGTACGCAGTGTGTGCTGTGTGAGTATTCAGTGTGTGCTGTGTGAGTACGCAGTGTGTGCTGTGTGAGTACGCAGTGTGTGCTGTGTGAGTATTCAGTCTGTGCTGTGTGAGTATTCAGTCTGTGCTTTGTGAGTATTCAGTCGGTGCTGTGTGAGTATTCAGTGTGTGCTGTGTGAGTATTCAGTGTGTGCTGTGTGAGTACGCAGTGTGTGCTGTGTGAGTATTCAGTCTGTGCTGTGTGAGTACCCAGTGTGTGCTGTGTGAGTATTCAGTGTGTGCTGTGTGAGTATTCAGTGTGTGCTGTGTGAGTATTCAGTGTGTGCTGTGTGAGTACGCAGTGTGTGCTGTGTGAGTACGCAGTGTGTGCTGTGTGAGTACGCAGTGTGTGCTGTGTCAGTATTCAGTGTGTGCTGTGTGAGTATTCAGTGTGTGCTGTGTGAGTATTCAGTGTGTGCTGTGTGAGTACGCAGTGTGTGCTGTGTGAGTACGCAGTGTGTGCTGTGTGAGTATTCAGTGTGTGCTGTGTGAGTACGCAGTGTGTGCTGTGTGAGTATTCAGTGTGTGCTGTGTGAGTACGCAGTGTGTGCTGTGTGAGTATTCAGTGTGTGCTGTGTGAGTACGCAGTCTGTGCTGTGTGAGTATTCAGTGTGTGCTGTGTGAGTATTCAGTGTGTGCTGTGTGAGTACGCAGTGTGTGCTGTGTGAGTATTCAGTGTGTGCTGTGTGAGTATTCAGTCTGTGCTGTGTGAGTATTCAGTGTGTGCTGTGTGAGTATTCAGTGTGTGCTGTGTGAGTATTCAGTGAGTGCTGTGTGAGTCCGCAGTGTGTGCTGTGTGAGTACGCAGTGTGTGCTGTGTGAGTATTCAGTGTGTGCTGTGTGAGTACGCAGTGTGTGCTGTGTGAGTACGCAGTGTGTGCTGTGTGAGTATTCAGTCTGTGCTGTATGAGTATTCAGTCTGTGCTGTGTGAGTATTCAGTCTGTGCTGTGTGAGTACACAGTGTGTCCTGTGTGAGTATTCAGTGTGTGCTGTGTGAGTACGCAGTGTGTGCTGTGTGAGTATTCAGTGTGTGCTGTGTGAGTATTCAGTCTGTGCTGTATGAGTATTCAGTCTGTGCTGTGTGAGTATTCAGTCTGTGCTGTGTGAGTATTCAGTCTGTGCTGTGTGAGTACGCAGTGTGTCCTGTGTGAGTATTCAGTGTGTGCTGTGTGAGTACGCAGTCTGTGCTGTGTGAGTATTCAGTGTGTGCTGTGTGAGTACGCAGTGTGTGCTGTGTGAGTATTCAGTGTGTGCTGTGTGAGTATTCAGTGTGTGCTGTGTGAGTATTCAGTGTGTGCTGTGTGAGTATTCAGTCTGTGCTGTGTGAGTATTCAGTCTGTGCTGTGTGAGTATTCAGTCTGTGCTGGGTGAGTATTCAGTCTGTGCTGTGTGAGTACGCAGTGTGTGCTGTGTGAGTATTCAGTGTGTGCTGTGTGAGTACGCAGTGTGTGCTGTGTGAGTACGCAGTGTGTGCTGTGTGAGTATTCAGTGTGTGCTGTGTGAGTACGCAGTGTGTGCTGTGTGAGTACGCAGTGTGTGCTGTGTGAGTATTCAGTGTGTGCTGTGTGAGTACGCAGTGTGTGCTGTGTGAGTACGCAGTGTGTGCTGTGTGAGTATTCAGTGTGTGCTGTGTGAGTACGCAGTGTGTGCTGTGTGAGTACGCAGTGTGTGCTGTGTGAGTATTCAGTGTGTGCTGTGTGAGTATTCAGTGTGTGCTGTGTGAGTATTCAGTGTGTGCTGTGTGAGTATTCAGTCTGTGCTGTGTGAGTATTCAGTCTGTGCTGTGTGAGTATTCAGTGTGTGCTGTGTGAGTACGCAGTGTGTGCTGTGTGAGTACGCAGTGTGTGCTGTGTGAGTATTCAGTCTGTGCTGTGTGAGTACGCAGTGTGTGCTGTGTGAGTATTCAGTGTGTGCTGTGTGAGTATTCAGTCTGTGCTGTGTGAGTATTCAGTGTGTGCTGTGTGAGTATTCAGTGTGTGCTGTGTGAGTATTCAGTGTGTGCTGTGTGAGTACGCAGTGTGTGCTGTGTGAGTACGCAGTGTGTGCTGTGTGAGTATTCAGTGTGTGCTGTGTGAGTACGCAGTGTGTGCTGTGTGAGTATTCAGTCTGTGCTGTGTGAGTATTCAGTGTGTGCTGTGTGAGTATTCAGTCTGTGCTGTGTGAGTATTCAGTCTGTGCTGTGTGAGTATTCAGTGTGTGCTGTGTGAGTACGCAGTGTGTGCTGTGTGAGTATTCAGTGTGTGCTGTGTGAGTACGCAGTGTGTGCTGTGTGAGTATTCAGTGTGTGCTGTGTGAGTACGCAGTGTGTGCTGTGTGAGTACGCAGTGTGTGCTGTGTGAGTACGCAGTGTGTGCTGTGTGAGTATTCAGTCTGTGCTGTGTGAATATTCAGTGTGTGCTGTGTGAGTATTCAGTGTGTGCTGTGTGAGTACGCAGTGTGTGCTGTGTGAGTACGCAGTGTGTGCTGTGTGAGTACGCAGTGTGTGCTGTGTGAGTATTCAGTCTGTGCTGTGTGAGTATTCAGTGTGTGCTGTGTGAGTATTCAGTCTGTGCTGTGTGAGTATTCAGTCTGTGCTGTGTGAGTATTCAGTGTGTGCTGTGTGAGTATTCGGTCTGTGCTGTGTGAGTACGCAGTGTGTGCTGTGTGAGTATTCAGTCTGTGCTGTGTGAGTATTCAGTCTGTGCTGTGTGAGTATTCAGTCTGTGCTGTGTGAGTATTCAGTGTGTGCTGTGTGAGTATTCAGTGTGTGCTGTGTGAGTACGCAGTGTGTGCTGTGTGAGTACGCAGTGTGTGCTGTGTGAGTACGCAGTGTGTGCTGTGTGAGTATTCAGTCTGTGCTGTGTGAGTATTCAGTGTGTGCTGTGTGAGTATTCAGTCTGTGCTGTGTGAGTATTCAGTGTGTGCTGTGTGAGTATTCAGTCTGTGCTGTGTGAGTATTCAGTGTGTGCTGTGTGAGTATTCAGTGTGTGCTGTGTGAGTATGCAGTGTGTGCTGTGTGAGTATTCAGTGTGTGCTGTGTGAGTATTCAGTCTGTGCTGTGTGAGTATTCAGTGTGTGCTGTGTGAGTATTCAGTGTGTGCTGTGTGAGTATGCAGTGTGTGCTGTGTGAGTATTCAGTGTGTGCTGTGTGAGTACGCAGTGTGTGCTGTGTGAGTATTCAGTGTGTGCTGTGTGAGTATTCAGTGTGTGCTGTGTGAGTATGCAGTGTGTGCTGTGTGAGTATTCAGTGTGTGCTGTGTGAGTATTCAGTCTGTGCTGTGTGAGTATTCAGTGTGTGCTGTGTGAGTATTCAGTGTGTGCTGTGTGAGTATTCAGTCTGTGCTGTGTGAGTACGCAGTGTGTGCTGTGTGAGTATTCAGTGTGTGCTGTGTGAGTACGCAGTGTGTGCTGTGTGAGTATTCAGTCTGTGCTGTGTGAGTACGCAGTGTGTGCTGTGTGAGTACGCAGTGTGTGCTGTGTGAGTATTCAGTGTGTGCTGTGTGAGTACGCAGTGTGTGCTGTGTGAGTACGCAGTGTGTGCTGTGTGAGTATTCAGTGTGTGCTGTGTGAGTATTCAGTGTGTGCTGTGTGAGTACCCAGTGTGTGCTGTGTGAGTATTCAGTCTGTGCTGTGTGAGTATTCAGTGTGTGCTGTGTGAGTATTCAGTGTGTGCTGTGTGAGTATTCAGTGTGTGCTGTGTGAGTACGCAGTGTGTGCTGTGTGAGTACGCAGTGTGTGCTGTGTGAGTACGCAGTGTGTGCTGTGTGAGTACGCAGTGTGTGCTGTGTGAGTATTCAGTGTGTGCTGTGTGAGTATTCAGTCTGAGCTGTGTGAGTATTCAGTGTGTGCTGTGTGAGTATTCAGTGTGTGCTGTGTGAGTAAGCAGTGTGTGCTGTGTGAGTATTCAGTGTGTGCTGTGTGAGTATTCAGTCTGTGCTGTGTGAGTATTCAGTGTGTGCTGTGTGAGTACGCAGTGTGTGCTGTGTGAGTATTCAGTCTGTGCTGTGTGAGTACGCAGTGTGTGCTGTGTGAGTATTCAGTCTGTGCTGTGTGAGTATTCAGTCTGTGCTGTGTGAGTATTCAGTGTGTGCTGTGTGAGTACGCAGTGTGTGCTGTGTGAGTATTCAGTCTGTGCTGTGTGAGTATTCAGTCTGTGCTGTGTGAGTATTCAGTGTGTGCTGTGTGAGTACGCAGTGTGTGCTGTGTGAGTATTCAGTCTGTGCTGTGTGAGGACGCAGTGTGTGCTGTGTGAGTATTCAGTCTGTGCTGTGTGAGTACTCAGTGTGTGCTGTGTGAGTATTCAGTTTGTGCTGTGTGAGTATTCAGTCTGTGCTGTGTGAGTATTCAGTCTGTGCTGTGTGAGTATTCAGTGTGTGCTGTGTGAGTATTCAGTGTGTGCTGTGTGAGTATTCAGTCTGTGCTGTGTGAGTATTCAGTCTGTGCTGTGTGAGTATTCAGTGTGTGCTGTGTGAGTATTCAGTGTGTGCTGTGTGAGTATTCAGTGTGTGCTGTGTGAGTATTCAGTGTGTGCTGTGTGAGTACGCAGTGTGTGCTGTGTGAGTATTCAGTGTGTGCTGTGTGAGTACGCAGTGTGTGCTGTGTGAGTACGCAGTGTGTGCTGTGTGAGTATTCAGTGTGTGCTGTGTGAGTCTTCAGTGTGTGCTGTGTGAGTACCCAGTGTGTGCTGTGTGAGTATTCAGTCTGTGCTGTGTGAGTATTCAGTGTGTGCTGTGTGAGTATTCAGTGTGTGCTGTGTGAGTATTCAGTGTGTGCTGTGTGAGTACGCAGTGTGTGCTGTGTGAGTACGCAGTGTGTGCTGTGTGAGTACGCAGTGTGTGCTGTGTGAGTACGCAGTGTGTGCTGTGTGAGTATTCAGTGTGTGCTGTGTGAGTATTCAGTCTGAGCTGTGTGAGTATTCAGTGTGTGCTGTGTGAGTATTCAGTGTGTGCTGTGTGAGTATTCAGTGTGTGCTGTGTGAGTATTCAGTCTGTGCTGTGTGAGTATTCAGTGTGTGCTGTGTGAGTACGCAGTGTGTGCTGTGTGAGTACGCAGTGTGTGCTGTGTGAGTATTCAGTCTGTGCTGTGTGAGTATTCAGTCTGTGCTGTGTGAGTATTCAGTCTGTGCTGTGTGAGTATTCAGTGTGTGCTGTGTGAGTATTCAGTGTGTGCTGTGTGAGTATTCAGTGTGTGCTGTGTGAGTATTCAGTGTGTGCTGTGTGAGTACGCAGTGTGTGCTGTGTGAGTATTCAGTGTGTGCTGTGTGAGTATTCAGTGTGTGCTGTGTGAGTATTCAGTGTGTGCTGTGTGAGTATTCAGTGTGTGCTGTGTGAGTACGCAGTGTGTGCTGTGTGAGTATTCAGTGTGTGCTGTGTGAGTACGCAGTGTATGCTGTGTGAGTATTCAGTGTGTGCTGTGTGAGTATTCAGTGTGTGCTGTGTGAGTACGCAGTGTGTGCTGTGTGAGTATTCAGTGTGTGCTGTGTGAGTACGCAGTGTGTGCTGTGTGAGTATTCAGTGTGTGCTGTGTGAGTATTCAGTGTGTGCTGTGTGAGTATTCAGTGTGTGCTGTGTGAGTACGCAGTGTGTGCTGTGTGAGTATTCAGTGTGTGCTGTGTGAGTACGCAGTGTGTGCTGTGTGAGTATTCAGTGTGTGCTGTGTGAGTACGCAGTGTGTGCTGTGTGAGTATTCAGTGTGTGCTGTGTGAGTATTCAGTGTGTGCTGTGTGAGTATTCAGTGTGTGCTGTGTGAGTATTCAGTCTGTGCTGTGTGAGTACGCAGTGTGTGCTGTGTGAGTATTCAGTCGGTGCTGTGTGAGTATTCAGTGTGTGCTGTGTGAGTATTCAGTGTGTGCTGTGTGAGTATTCAGTGTGTGCTGTGTGAGTATTCAGTGTGTGCTGTGTGAGTACGCAGTGTGTGCTGTGTGAGTATTCAGTGTGTGCTGTGTGAGTACGCAGTGTATGCTGTGTGAGTATTCAGTGTGTGCTGTGTGAGTATTCAGTCTGTGCTGTGTGAGTATTCAGTGTGTGCTGTGTGAGTATTCAGTGTGTGCTGTGTGAGTATTCAGTGTGTGCTGTGTGAGTATTCAGTCTGAGCTGTGTGAGTATTCAGTGTGTGCTGTGTGAGTATTCAGTGTGTGCTGTGTGAGTATTCAGTGTGTGCTGTGTGAGTATTCAGTGTGTGCTGTGTGAGTACGCAGTGTGTGCTGTGTGAGTATTCAGTCTGAGCTGTGTGAGTATTCAGTGTGTGCTGTGTGAGTATTCAGTGTGTGCTGTGTGAGTACGCAGTGTGTGCTGTGTGAGTACGCAGTGTGTGCTGTGTGAGTACGCAGTGTGTGCTGTGTGAGTACGCAGTGTGTGCTGTGTGAGTACGCAGTGTGTGCTGTGTGAGTACGCAGTGTGTGCTGTGTGAGTACGCAGTGTGTGCTGTGTGAGTACGCAGTGTGTGCTGTGTGAGTACGCAGTGTGTGCTGTGTGAGTACGCAGTGTGTGCTGTGTGAGTACGCAGTGTGTGCTGTGTGAGTATTCTGTGTGTGCTGTGTGAGTACGCAGTGTGTGCTGTGTGAGTACGCAGTGTGTGCTGTGTGAGTATTCAGTGTGTGCTGTGTGAGGACGCAGTGTGTGCTGTGTGAGTACGCAGTGTGTGCTGTGTGAGTACGCAGTGTGTGCTGTGTGAGTATTCATTGTGTGCTGTGTGAGGACGCAGTGTGTGCTGTGTGAGTACGCAGTGTGTGCTGTGTGAGTACGCAGTGTGTGCTGTGTGAGTATTCAGTGTGTGCTGTGTGAGTATTCAGTGTGTGCTGTGTGAGTATTCAGTGTGTGCTGTGTGAGTATTCAGTGTGTGCTGTGTGAGTATTCAGTCTGTGCTGTGTGAGTATTCAGTCTGTGCTGTGTGAGTATTCAGTGTGTGCTGTGTGAGTATTCAGTCTGTGCTGTGTGAGTACGCAGTGTGTGCTGTGTGAGTATTCAGTCTGTGCTGTGTGAGTATTCAGTGTGTGCTGTGTGAGTACGCAGTGTGTGCTGTGTGAGTATTCAGTCTGTGCTGTGTGAGTATTCAGTGTGTGCTGTGTGAGTATGCAGTGTGTGCTGTGTGAGTATTCAGTCTGTGCTGTGTGAGTATTCAGTGTGTGCTGTGTGAGTATTCAGTCTGTGCTGTGTGAGTATTCAGTCTGTGCTGTGTGAGTATTCAGTGTGTGCTGTGTGAGTATTCAGTGTGTGCTGTGTGAGTATTCAGTGTGTGCTGTGTGAGTACGCAGTGTGTGCTGTGTGAGTATTCAGTTTGTGCTGTGTGAGTATTCAGTCTGTGCTGTGTGAGTATTCAGTGTGTGCTGTGTGAGTATTCAGTCTGTGCTGTGTGAGTATTCAGTCTGTGCTGTGTGAGTATTCAGTGTGTGCTGTGTGAGCATTCAGTGTGTGCTGTGTGAGTATTCAGTGTGTGCTGTGTGAGTATTCAGTCTGTGCTGTGTGAGTATTCAGTGTGTGCTGTGTGAGTATTCAGTCTGTGCTGTGTGAGTATTCAGTCTGTGCTGTGTGAGTATTCAGTGTGTGCTGTGTGAGTATTCAGTCTGTGCTGTGTGAGTATTCAGTGTGTGCTGTGTGAGTATTCAGTGTGTGCTGTGTGAGTATTCAGTCTGTGCTGTGTGAGTATTCAGTGTGTGCTGTGTGAGTATTCAGTGTGTGCTGTGTGAATACGCAGTGTGTGCTGTGTGAGTATTCAGTGTGTGCTGTGTGAGTATTCAGTGTGTGCTGTGTGAGTATTCAGTCTGTGCTGTGTGAGTAGTCAGTGTGTGCTGTGTGAATACGCAGTGTGTGCTGTGTGACTATTCAGTGTGTGCTGTGTGAGTATTCAGTCTGTGCTGTGTGAGTATTCAGTGTGTGCTGTGTGAGTATTCAGTGTGTGCTGTGTGAATACGCAGTGTGTGCTGTGTGAGTATTCAGTGTGTGCTGTGTGAGTATTCAGTGTGTGCTGTGTGAGTACGCAGTGTGTGCTGTGTGAGTATTCAGTCTGTGCTGTGTGAGTATTCAGTGTGTGCTGTGTGAGTATTCAGTCTGTGCTGTGTGAGTACGCAGTGTGTGCTGTGTGAGTATTCAGTCTGTGCTGTGTGAGTATTCAGTCTGTGCTGTGTGAGTACGCAGTGTGTGCTGTGTGAGTACGCAGTGTGTGCTGTGTGAGTACGCAGTGTGTGCTGTGTGAGTACGCAGTGTGTGCTGTGTGAGTACGCAGTGTGTGCTGTGTGAGTACGCAGTGTGTGCTGTGTGAGTATTCAGTGTGTGCTGTGTGAGTATTCAGTGTGTGCTGTGTGAGTACGCAGTGTGTGCTGTGTGAGTATTCAGTGTGTGCTGTGTGAGTATTCAGTGTGTGCTGTGTGAGTATTCAGTCTGTGCTGTGTGAGTATTCAGTCTGTGCTGTGTGAGTACGCAGTGTGTGCTGTGTGAGTACGCAGTGTGTGCTGTGTGAGTACGCAGTGTGTGCTGTGTGAGTACGCAGTGTGTGCTGTGTGAGTACGCAGTGTGTGCTGTGTGAGTACGCAGTGTGTGCTGTGTGAGTACGCAGTGTGTGCTGTGTGAGTACGCAGTGTGTGCTGTGTGAGTACGCAGTGTGTGCTGTGTGAGTATTCAGTGTGTGCTGTGTGAGTACGCAGTGTGTGCTGTGTGAGTACGCAGTGTGTGCTGTGTGAGTACGCAGTGTGTGCTGTGTGAGGACGCAGTGTGTGCTGTGTGAGTTTTCAGTGTGTGCTGTGTGAGTACGCAGTGTGTGCTGTGTGAGTACGCAGTGTGTGCTGTGTGAGTACGCAGTGTGTGCTGTGTGAGTATTCAGTCTGTGCTGTGTGAGTATTCAGTCTGTGCTGTGTGAGTACGCAGTGTGTGCTGTGTGAGTACGCAGTGTGTGCTGTGTGAGTACGCAGTGTGTGCTGTGTGAGTATTCAGTGTGTGCTGTGTGAGTATTCAGTGTGTGCTGTGTGAGTATTCAGTCTGTGCTGTGTGAGTACGCAGTGTGTCCTGTGTGAGTATTCAGTGTGTGCTGTGTGAGTACGCAGTGTGTGCTGTGTGAGTATTCAGTGTGTGCTGTGTGAGTATTCAGTCTGTGCTGTGTGAGTATTCAGTCTGTGCTGTGTGAGTATTCAGTCTGTGCTGTGTGAGTATTCAGTCTGTGCTGTGTGAGTACGCAGTGTGTGCTGTGTGAGTATTCAGTGTGTGCTGTGTGAGTACGCAGTGTGTGCTGTGTGAGTACGCAGTGTGTGCTGTGTGAGTACGCAGTGTGTGCTGTGTGAGTACGCAGTGTGTGCTGTATGAGTATTCAGTCTGTGCTGTGTCAGTATTCAGTCTGTGCTGTGTGAGTATTCAGTCTGTGCTGTGTGAGTATTCAGTGTGTGCTGTGTGAGTATTCAGTGTGTGCTGTGTGAGTATTCAGTGTGTGCTGTGTGAGTATTCAGTGTGTGCTGTGTGAGTACGCAGTGTGTGCTGTGTGAGTATTCAGTGTGTGCTGTGTGAGTATTCAGTGTGTGCTGTGTGAGTATTCAGTCTGTGCTGTGTGAGTATTCAGTGTGTGCTGTGTGAGTATTCAGTCTGTGCTGTGTGAGTATTCAGTGTGTGCTGTGTGAGTACGCAGTGTGTGCTGTGTGAGTACGCAGTGTGTGCTGTGTGAGTATTCAGTGTGTGCTGTGTGAGTATTCAGTGTGTGCTGTGTGAGTATTCAGTGTGTGCTGTGTGAGTATTCAGTGTGTGCTGTGTGAGTATTCAGTCTGTGCTGTGTGAGTATTCAGTCTGTGCTGTGTGAGTATTCAGTGTGTGCTGTGTGAGTATTCAGTCTGTGCTGTGTGAGTACGCAGTGTGTGCTGTGTGAGTATTCAGTCTGTGCTGTGTGAGTATTCAGTGTGTGCTGTGTGAGTACGCAGTGTGTGCTGTGTGAGTATTCAGTCTGTGCTGTGTGAGTATTCAGTGTGTGCTGTGTGAGTATGCAGTGTGTGCTGTGTGAGTATTCAGTCTGTGCTGTGTGAGTATTCAGTGTGTGCTGTGTGAGTATTCAGTCTGTGCTGTGTGAGTATTCAGTCTGTGCTGTGTGAGTATTCAGTGTGTGCTGTGTGAGTATTCAATGTGTGCTGTGTGAGTATTCAGTGTGTGCTGTGTGAGTACGCAGTGTGTGCTGTGTGAGTATTCAGTTTGTGCTGTGTGAGTATTCAGTCTGTGCTGTGTGAGTATTCAGTGTGTGCTGTGTGAGTATTCAGTCTGTGCTGTGTGAGTATTCAGTCTGTGCTGTGTGAGTATTCAGTGTGTGCTGTGTGAGTATTCAGTGTGTGCTGTGTGAGTATTCAGTGTGTGCTGTGTGAGTATTCAGTCTGTGCTGTGTGAGTATTCAGTGTGTGCTGTGTGAGTATTCAGTCTGTGCTGTGTGAGTATTCAGTCTGTGCTGTGTGAGTATTCAGTGAGTGCTGTGTGAGTATTCAGTCTGTGCTGTGTGAGTATTCAGTGTGTGCTGTGTGAGTATTCAGTGTGTGCTGTGTGAGTATTCAGTCTGTGCTGTGTGAGTATTCAGTGTGTGCTGTGTGAGTATTCAGTGTGTGCTGTGTGAATACGCAGTGTGTGCTGTGTGAGTATTCAGTGTGTGCTGTGTGAGTATTCAGTGTGTGCTGTGTGAGTATTCAGTCTGTGCTGTGTGAGTAGTCAGTGTGTGCTGTGTGAATACGCAGTGTGTGCTGTGTGACTATTCAGTGTGTGCTGTGTGTGTATTCAGTCTGCTGTGTGAGTATTCAGTGTGTGCTGTGTGAGTATTCAGTGTGTGCTGTGTGAATACGCAGTGTGTGCTGTGTGAGTATTCAGTGTGTGCTGTGTGAGTATTCAGTGTGTGCTGTGTGAGTACGCAGTGTGTGCTGTGTGAGTATTCAGTCTGTGCTGTGTGAGTATTCAGTGTGTGCTGTGTGAGTATTCAGTCTGTGCTGTGTGAGTACGCAGTGTGTGCTGTGTGAGTATTCAGTCTGTGCTGTGTGAGTATTCAGTCTGTGCTGTGTGAGTATTCAGTCTGTGCTGTGTGAGTACGCAGTGTGTGCTGTGTGAGTACGCAGTGTGTGCTGTGTGAGTACGCAGTGTGTGCTGTGTGAGTACGCAGTGTGTGCTGTGTGAGTACGCAGTGTGTGCTGTGTGAGTACGCAGTGTGTGCTGTGTGAGTATTCAGTGTGTGCTGTGTGAGTATTCAGTGTGTGCTGTGTGAGTACGCAGTGTGTGCTGTGTGAGTATTCAGTGTGTGCTGTGTGAGTATTCAGTGTGTGCTGTGTGAGTATTCAGTCTGTGCTGTGTGAGTATTCAGTCTGTGCTGTGTGAGTACGCAGTGTGTGCTGTGTGAGTACGCAGTGTGTGCTGTGTGAGTACGCAGTGTGTGCTGTGTGAGTACGCAGTGTGTGCTGTGTGAGTACGCAGTGTGTGCTGTGTGAGTACGCAGTGTGTGCTGTGTGAGTACGCAGTGTGTGCTGTGTGAGTACGCAGTGTGTGCTGTGTGAGTACGCAGTGTGTGCTGTGTGAGTATTCAGTGTGTGCTGTGTGAGTACGCAGTGTGTGCTGTGTGAGTACGCAGTGTGTGCTGTGTGAGTACGCAGTGTGTGCTGTGTGAGGACGCAGTGTGTGCTGTGTGAGTATTCAGTGTGTGCTGTGTGAGTACGCAGTGTGTGCTGTGTGAGTACGCAGTGTGTGCTGTGTGAGTACGCAGTGTGTGCTGTGTGAGTATTCAGTCTGTGCTGTGTGAGTATTCAGTCTGTGCTGTGTGAGTACGCAGTGTGTGCTGTGTGAGTACGCAGTGTGTGCTGTGTGAGTACGCAGTGTGTGCTGTGTGAGTATTCAGTGTGCGCTGTGTGAGTATTCAGTGTGTGCTGTGTGAGTATTCAGTCTGTGCTGTGTGAGTACGCAGTGTGTCCTGTGTGAGTATTCAGTGTGTGCTGTGTGAGTACGCAGTGTGTGCTGTGTGAGTATTCAGTGTGTGCTGTGTGAGTATTCAGTCTGTGCTGTGTGAGTATTCAGTCTGTGCTGTGTGAGTATTCAGTCTGTGCTGTGTGAGTATTCAGTCTGTGCTGTGTGAGTACGCAGTGTGTGCTGTGTGAGTATTCAGTGTGTGCTGTGTGTGTACGCAGTGTGTGCTGTGTGAGTACGCAGTGTGTGCTGTGTGAGTACGCAGTGTGTGCTGTGTGAGTACGCAGTGTGTGCTGTATGAGTATTCAGTCTGTGCTGTGTCAGTATTCAGTCTGTGCTGTGTGAGTATTCAGTCTGTGCTGTGTGAGTATTCAGTGTGTGCTGTGTGAGTATTCAGTGTGTGCTGTGTGAGTATTCAGTGTGTGCTGTGTGAGTATTCAGTGTGTGCTGTGTGAGTACGCAGTGTGTGCTGTGTGAGTATTCAGTGTGTGCTGTGTGAGTATTCAGTGTGTGCTGTGTGAGTATTCAGTCTGTGCTGTGTGAGTATTCAGTGTGTGCTGTGTGAGTATTCAGTCTGTGCTGTGTGAGTATTCAGTGTGTGCTGTGTGAGTATTCAGTGTCTGCTGTGTGAGTACGCAGTGTGTGCTGTGTGAGTATTCAGTGTGCTGTGTGAGTATTCAGTGTGTGCTGTGTGAGTATTCAGTGTGTGCTGTGTGAGTACGCAGTGTGTGCTGTGTGAGTATTCAGTGTGTGCTGTGTGAGTATTCAGTGTGTGCTGTGTGAGTATTCAGTGTGTGCTGTGTGAGTATTCAGTGTGTGCTGTGTGAGTACGCAGTGTATGCTGTGTGAGTATTCAGTGTGTGCTGTGTGAGTACGCAGTGTGTGCTGTGTGAGTATTCAGTGTGTGCTGTGTGAGTACGCAGTGTGTGCTGTGTGAGTATTCAGTGTGTGCTGTGTGAGTACGCAGTGTGTGCTGTGTGAGTATTCAGTGTGTGCTGTGTGAGTATTCAGTATTTGCTGTATGAGTATTCAGTCTGTGCTGTGTGAGTATTCAGTCTGTGCTGTGTGAGTACGCAGTGTGTCCTGTGTGAGTATTCAGTGTGTGCTGTGTGAGTACGCAGTGTGTGCTGTGTGAGTATTCAGTGTGTGCTGTGTGAGTATTCAGACTGTGCTGGGTGAGTATTCAGTCTGTGCTGTGTGAGTATTCAGTGTGTGCTGTGTGAGTACGCAGTGTGCTGTGTGAGTACGCAGTGTGTGCTGTGTGAGTATTCAGTGTGTGCTGTGTGAGTATTCAGTGTGTGCTGTGTGAGTATTCAGTGTGTGCTGTGTGAGTACGCAGTGTGTGCTGTGTGAGTATTCAGTGTGTGCTGTGTGAGTACGCAGTGTGTGCTGTGTGAGTATTCAGTCTGTGCTGTGTGAGTATTCAGTCTGTGCTGTGTGAGTACGCAGTGTGTGCTGTGTGAGTATTCAGTGTGTGCTGTGTGAGTATTCAGTGTGTGCTGTGTGAGTACGCAGTGTGTGCTGTGTGAGTATTCAGTGTGTGCTGTGTGAGTATTCAGTGTGTGCTGTGTGAGTATTCAGTCTGTGCTGTGTGAGTATTCAGTGTGTGCTGTGTGAGTATTCAGTCTGTGCTGTGTGAGTATTCAGTGTGTGCTGTGTGAGTATTCAGTGTGTGCTGTGTGAGTACGCAGTGTGTGCTGTGTGAGTATTCAGTGTGTGCTGTGTGAGTATTCAGTGTGTGCTGTGTGAGTATTCAGTGTGTGCTGTGTGAGTATTCAGTGTGTGCTGTGTGAGTATTCAGTCTGTGCTGTGTGAGTATTCAGTCTGTGCTGTGTGAGTATTCAGTGTGTGCTGTGTGAGTATTCAGTGTGTGCTGTGTGAGTATTCAGTGTGTGCTGTGTGTGTATTCAGTGTGTGCTGTGTGAGTATTCAGTCTGTGCTGTGTGAGTATTCAGTGTGTGCTGTGTGAGTACGCAGTGTGTGCTGTGTGAGTACGCAGTGTGTGCTGTGTGAGTATGCAGTGTATGCTGTGTGAGTATTCGCTGTGTGAGTATTCAGTGTGTGCTGTGTGAGTATTCAGTGTGTGCTGTGTGAGTACGCAGTGTATGCTGTGTGAGTATTCAGTGTGTGCTGTGTGAGTACGCAGTCTGTGCTGTGTGAGTATTCAGTCTGTGCTGTGTGAGTATTCAGTCTGTGCTGTGTGAGTATTCAGTCTGTGCTGTGTGAGTACGCAGTCTGTGCTGTGTGAGTATTCAGTCTGTGCTGTGTGAGTATTCAGTGTGTGCTGTGTGAGTACGCAGTGTGTGCTGTGTGAGTATTCAGTGTGTGCTGTGTGAGTATTCAGTGTGTGCTGTGTGAGTACGCAGTGTGTGCTGTGTGAGTATTCAGTGTGTGCTGTGTGAGTACGCAGTGTGTGCTGTGTGAGCATTCAGTGTGTGCTGTGTGAGTACGCAGTGTGTGCTGTGAGTACGCAGTGTGTGCTGTGTGAGTATTCAGTGTGTGCTGTGTGAGTATTCAGTGTGTGCTGTGTGAGTACGCAGTGTGTGCTGTGTGAGTACGCAGTGTGTGCTGTGTGAGTATTCAGTCTGTGCTGTGTGAGTATTCAGTCTGTGCTTTGTGAGTATTCAGTCGGTGCTGTGTGAGTATTCAGTGTGTGCTGTGTGAGTATTCAGTGTGTGCTGTGTGAGTACGCAGTGTGTGCTGTGTGAGTATTCAGTCTGTGCTGTGTGAGTACCCAGTGTGTGCTGTGTGAGTATTCAGTGTGTGCTGTGTGAGTATTCAGTGTGTGCTGTGTGAGTATTCAGTGTGTGCTGTGTGAGTACGCAGTGTGTGCTGTGTGAGTACGCAGTGTGTGCTGTGTGAGTACGCAGTGTGTGCTGTGTGAGTATTCAGTGTGTGCTGTGTGAGCACGCAGTGTGTGCTGTGTGAGTATTCAGTGTGTGCTGTGTGAGTATTCAGTGAGTGCTGTGTGAGTCCGCAGTGTGTGCTGTGTGAGTACGCAGTGTGTGCTGTGTGAGTATTCAGTGTGTGCTGTGTGAGTACGCAGTGTGTGCTGTGTGAGTACGCAGTGTGTGCTGTGTGAGTATTCAGTCTGTGCTGTATGAGTATTCAGTCTGTGCTGTGTGAGTATTCAGTCTGTGCTGTGTGAGTACGCAGTGTGTGCTGTGTGAGTATTCAGTGTGTGCTGTGTGAGTACGCAGTGTGTCCTGTGTGAGTATTCAGTGTGTGCTGTGTGAGTACGCAGTGTGTGCTGTGTGAGTATTCAGTGTGTGCTGTGTGAGTATTCAGTGTGTGCTGTGTGAGTATTCAGTCTGTGCTGGGTGAGTATTCAGTCTGTGCTGTGTGAGTACGCAGTGTGTGCTGTGTGAGTATTCAGTGTGTGCTGTGTGAGTATTCAGTGTGTGCTGTGTGAGTATTCAGTGTGTGCTGTGTGAGTACGCAGTGTGTGCTGTGTGAGTATTCAGTGTGTGCTGTGTGAGTACGCAGTGTGTGCTGTGTGAGTATTCAGTGTGTGCTGTGTGAGTACGCAGTGTGTGCTGTGTGAGTATTCAGTGTGTGCTGTGTGAGTATTCAGTGTGTGCTGTGTGAGTATTCAGTGTGTGCTGTGTGAGTATTCAGTCTGTGCTGTGTGAGTATTCAGTGTGTGCTGTGTGAGTATTCAGTCTGTGCTGTGTGAGTACGCAGTGTGTCCTGTGTGAGTATTCAGTGTGTGCTGTGTGAGTACGCAGTGTGTGCTGTGTGAGTATTCAGTGTGTGCTGTGTGAGTATTCAGTGTGTGCTGTGTGAGTATTCAGTCTGTGCTGGGTGAGTATTCAGTCTGTGCTGTGTGAGTATTCAGTGTGTGCTGTGTGAGTATTCAGTGTGTGCTGTGTGAGTACGCAGTGTGTGCTGTGTGAGTACGCAGTGTGTGCTGTGTGAGTACGCAGTGTGTGCTGTGTGAGTATTCAGTGTGTGCTGTGTGAGTATTCAGTGTGTGCTGTGTGAGTATTCAGTGTGTGCTGTGTGAGTACGCAGTGTGTGCTGTGTGAGTACGCAGTGTGTGCTGTGTGAGTACGCAGTGTGTGCTGTGTGAGTATTCAGTGTGTGCTGTGTGAGTATTCAGTCTGTGCTGTGTGAGTATTCAGTCTGTGCTGTGTGAGTATTCAGTCTGTGCTGTGTGAGTACGCAGTGTGTCCTGTGTGAGTATTCAGTGTGTGCTGTGTGAGTACGCAGTGTGTGCTGTGTGAGTATTCAGTGTGTGCTGTGTGAGTATTCAGTGTGTGCTGTGTGAGTATTCAGTCTGTGCTGTGTGAGTATTCAGTCTGTGCTGTGTGAGTATTCAGTCTGTGCTGTGTGAGTATTCAGTCTGCGCTGTGTGAGTACGCAGTGTGTGCTGTGTGAGTATTCAGTGTGTGCTGTGTGAGTACGCAGTGTGTGCTGTGTGAGTACGCAGTGTGTGCTGTGTGAGTACGCAGTGTGTGCTGTGTGAGTATTCAGTGTGTGCTGTGTGAGTATTCAGTGTGTGCTGTGTGAGTACGCAGTGTGTGCTGTGTGAGTACGCAGTGTGTGCTGTGTGAGTATTCATTCTGTGCTGTGTGAGTATTCAGTCTGTGCTGTGTGAGTATTCAGTCTGTGCTGTGTGAGTATTCAGTCTGTGCTGTGTGAGTACGCAGTGTGTGCTGTGTGAGTATTCAGTGTGTGCTGTGTGAGTATTCAGTGTGTGCTGTGTGAGTACGCAGTGTGTGCTGTGTGAGTATTCAGTGTGTGCTGTGTGAGTATTCAGTGTGTGCTGTGTGAGTATTCAGTCTGTGCTGTGTGAGTATTCAGTGTGTGCTGTGTGAGTATTCAGTCTGTGCTGTGTGAGTATTCAGTGTGTGCTGTGTGAGTATTCAGTGTGTGCTGTGTGAGTACGCAGTGTGTGCTGTGTGAGTATTCAGTGTGCTGTGTGAGTATTCAGTGTGTGCTGTGTGAGTACGCAGTGTGTGCTGTGTGAGTATTCAGTGTGTGCTGTGTGAGTATTCAGTGTGTGCTGTGTGAGTATTCAGTGTGTGCTGTGTGAGTATTCAGTGTGTGCTGTGTGAGTACGCAGTGTATGCTGTGTGAGTATTCAGTGTGTGCTGTGTGAGTACGCAGTGTGTGCTGTGTGAGTATTCAGTGTGTGCTGTGTGAGTACGCAGTGTGTGCTGTGTGAGTATTCAGTGTGTGCTGTGTGAGTACGCAGTGTGTGCTGTGTGAGTATTCAGTGTGTGCTGTGTGAGTATTCAGTCTGTGCTGTGTGAGTATTCAGTCTGTGCTGTGTGAGTATTCAGTCTGTGCTGTGTGAGTACGCAGTGTGTCCTGTGTGAGTATTCAGTGTGTGCTGTGTGAGTACGCAGTGTGTGCTGTGTGAGTATTCAGTGTGTGCTGTGTGAGTATTCAGACTGTGCTGTGTGAGTATTCAGTCTGTGCTGTGTGAGTATTCAGTGTGTGCTGTGTGAGTACGCAGTGTGCTGTGTGAGTACGCAGTGTGTGCTGTGTGAGTATTCAGTGTGTGCTGTGTGAGTATTCAGTGTGTGCTGTGTGAGTATTCAGTGTGTGCTGTGTGAGTACGCAGTGTGTGCTGTGTGAGTATTCAGTGTGTGCTGTGTGAGTACGCAGTGTGTGCTGTGTGAGTATTCAGTCTGTGCTGTGTGAGTATTCAGTCTGTGCTGTGTGAGTACGCAGTGTGTGCTGTGTGAGTATTCAGTGTGTGCTGTGTGAGTATTCAGTGTGTGCTGTGTGAGTACGCAGTGTGTGCTGTGTGAGTATTCAGTGTGTGCTGTGTGAGTATTCAGTGTGTGCTGTGTGAGTATTCAGTGTGTGCTGTGTGAGTATTCAGTCTGTGCTGTGTGAGTATTCAGTCTGTGCTGTGTGAGTATTCAGTGTGTGCTGTGTGAGTATTCAGTGTGTGCTGTGTGAGTATTCAGTGTGTGCTGTGTGTGTATTCACTGTGTGCTGTGTGAGTATTCAGTCTGTGCTGTGTGAGTATACAGTGTGTGCTGTGTGAGTACGCAGTGTGTGCTGTGTGAGTACGCAGTGTGTGCTGTGTGAGTACGCAGTGTATGCTGTGTGAGTATTCGCTGTGTGAGTATTCAGTGTGTGCTGTGTGAGTATTCAGTGTGTGCTGTGTGAGTACGCAGTGTATGCTGTGTGAGTATTCAGTGTGTGCTGTGTGAGTACGCAGTCTGTGCTGTGTGAGTATTCAGTCTGTGCTGTGTGAGTATTCAGTCTGTGCTGTGTGAGTATTCAGTCTGTGCTGTGTGAGTACGCAGTCTGTGCTGTGTGAGTATTCAGTCTGTGCTGTGTGAGTATTCAGTGTGTGCTGTGTGAGTACGCAGTGTGTGCTGTGTGAGTATTCAGTGTGTGCTGTGTGAGTATTCAGTGTGTGCTGTGTGAGTACGCAGTGTGTGCTGTGTGAGTATTCAGTGTGTGCTGTGTGAGTATTCAGTGTGTGCTGTGTGAGTATTCAGTGTGTGCTGTGTGAGTATTCAGTGTGTGCTGTGTGAGTATTCAGTGTGTGCTGTGTGAGTATTCAGTGTGTGCTGTGTGAGTATTCAGTCTGTGCTGTGTGAGTATTCAGTGTATGCTGTGTGAGTATTCAGTGTGTGCTGTGTGAGTATTCAGTGTGTGCTGTGTGAGTATTCAGTGTGCTGTGTGAGTATTCAGTGTGTGCTGTGTGAGTATTCAGTCTGTGCTGTGTGAGTATTCAGTGTGTGCTGTGTGAGTATTCAGTGTGTGCTGTGTGAGTACGCAGTGTGTGCTGTGTGAGTACGCAGTGTGTGCTGTGTGAGTACGCAGTGTGTGCTGTGTGAGTACGGAGTGTGTGCTGTGTGAGTATTCAGTGTGTGCTGTGTGAGTACGCAGTGTGTGCTGTGTGAGCATTCAGTGTGTGCTGTGTGAGTACGCAGTGTGTGCTGTGAGTACGCAGTGTGTGCTGTTTGAGTATTCAGTGTCTGCTGTGTGAGTATTCAGTGTGTGCTGTGTGAGTACGCAGTGTGTGCTGTGTGAGTACGCAGTGTGTGCTGTGTGAGTATTCAGTGTGTGCTGTGTGAGTATTCAGTGTGTGCTGTGAGTACGCAGTGTGTGCTGTGTGAGTATTCAGTCTGTGCTGTGTGAGTATTCAGTCTGTGCTTTGTGAGTATTCAGTCGGTGCTGTGTGAGTATTCAGTGTGTGCTGTGTGAGTATTCAGTGAGTGCTGTGTGAGTACGCAGTGTGTGCTGTGTGAGTATTCAGTCTGTGCTGTGTGAGTACCCAGTGTGTGCTGTGTGAGTATTCAGTGTGTGCTGTGTGAGTATTCAGTGTGTGCTGTGTGAGTATTCAGTGTGTGCTGTGTGAGTACGCAGTGTGTGCTGTGTGAGTACGCAGTGTGTGCTGTGTGAGTACGCAGTGTGTGCTGTGTGAGTATTCAGTGTGTGCTGTGTGAGTACGCAGTGTGTGCTGTGTGAGTATTCAGTGTGTGCTGTGTGAGTATTCAGTGAGTGCTGTGTGAGTACGCAGTGTGTGCTGTGTGAGTACGCAGTGTGTGCTGTGTGAGTATTCAGTGTGTGCTGTGTGAGTACGCAGTGTGTGCTGTGTGAGTACGCAGTGTTTGCTGTGTGAGTATTCAGTCTGTGCTGTATGAGTATTCAGTGTGTGCTGTGTGAGTATTCAGTCTGTGCTGTGTGAGTATTCAGTCTGTGCTGTGTGAGTACGCAGTGTGTCCTGTGTGAGTATTCAGTGTGTGCTGTGTGAGTACGCAGTGTGTGCTGTGTGAGTATTCAGTGTGTGCTGTGTGAGTATTCAGTGTGTGCTGTGTGAGTATTCAGTCTGTGCTGTGTGAGTATTCAGTCTGTGCTGTGTGAGTATTCAGTCTGTGCTGTGTGAGTATTCAGTCTGTGCTGTGTGAGTACGCAGTGTGTGCTGTGTGAGTATTCAGTGTGTGCTGTGTGAGTACGCAGTGTGTGCTGTGTGAGTACGCAGTGTGTGCTGTGTGAGTACGCAGTGTGTGCTGTGTGAGTACGCAGTGTGTGCTGTGTGAGTATTCAGTCTGTGCTGTGTGAGTATTCAGTCTGTGCTGTGTGAGTATTCAGTCTGTGCTGTGTGAGTATTCAGTGTGTGCTGTGTGAGTATTCAGTGTGTGCTGTGTGAGTACGCAGTGTGTGCTGTGTGAGTACGCAGTGTGTGCTGTGTGAGTATTCAGTGTGTGCTGTGTGAGTATTCAGTGTGTGCTGTGTGAGTATTCAGTCTGTGCTGTGTGAGTACGCAGTGTGTGCTGTGTGAGTATTCAGTGTGTGCTGTGTGAGTACGCAGTGTGTGCTGTGTGAGTATTCAGTCTGTGCTGTCTGAGTATTCAGTGTGTGCTGTGTGAGTACGCAGTGTGTGCTGTGTGAGTACGCAGTGTGTGCTGTGTGAGTATTCAGTCTGTGCTGTGTGAGTATTCAGTGTGTGCTGTGTGAGTACGCAGTGTGTGCTGTGTGAGTACGCAGTGTGTGCTGTGTGAGTATTCAGTGTGTGCTGTGTGAGTATTCAGTGTGTGCTGTGTGAGTATTCAGTGTGTGCTGTGTGAGTATTCAGTGTGTGCTGTGTGAGTATTCAGTGTGTGCTGTGTGAGTATTCAGTGTGTGCTGTGTGAGTACGCAGTGTGTGCTGTGTGAGTACGCAGTGTGTGCTGTGTGAGTATTCAGTGTGTGCTGTGTGAGTATTCAGTGTGTGCTGTGAGTACGCAGTGTGTGCTGTGTGAGTACGCAGTGTGTGCTGTGTGAGTATTCAGTGTGTGCTGTGTGAGTACGCAGTGTGTGCTGTGTGAGTATTCAGTGTGTGCTGTGTGAGTATTCAGTGTGTGCTGTGTGAGTATTCAGTCTGAGCTGTGTGAGTATTCAGTCTGAGCTGTGTGAGTATTCAGTGTGTGCTGTGTGAGTACGCAGTGTGTGCTGTGTGAGTATTCAGTGTGTGCTGTGTGAGTATGCAGTGTGTGCTGTGTGAGTATTCAGTGTGTGCTGTGTGAGTATTCAGTGTGTGCTGTGAGTACGCAGTGTGTTCTGAGTGAGTACGCAGTGTGTGCTGTGTGAGTATTCAGTGTGTGCTGTGTGAGTACGCAGTGTGTGCTGTGTGAGTATTCAGTCTGTGCTGTGTGAGTATTCAGTGTGTGCTGTGTGAGTATTCAGTCTGTGCTGTGTGAGTATTCAGTGTGTGCTGTGTGAGTATTCAGTGTGTGCTGTGTGAGTATGCAGTGTGTGCTGTGTGAGTATTCAGTGTGTGCTGTGTGAGTATTCAGTGTGTGCTGTGTGAGTATTCAGTGTGTGCTGTCTGAGTATTCAGTGTGTGCTGTGAGTACGCAGTGTGTGCTGTGTGAGTACGCAGTGTGTGCTGTGTGAGTATTCAGTGTGTGCTGTGTGAGTACGCAGTGTGTGCTGTGTGAGTATTCAGTGTGTGCTGTGTGAGTATTCAGTGTGTGCTGTGTGAGTATTCAGTGTGTGCTGTGTGAGTATTCAGTGTGTGCTGTGTGAGTACGCAGTGTGTGCTGTGTGAGTACGCAGTGTGTGCTGTGTGAGTATTCAGTGTGTGCTGTGTGAGTATTCAGTGTGTGCTGTGAGTACGCAGTGTGTGCTGTGTGAGTACGCAGTGTGTGCTGTGTGAGTATTCAGTCTGTGCTGTGTGAGTATTCAGTCTGTGCTGTGAGAGTATTCAGTGTGTGCTGTGTGAGTATTCAGTGTGTCCTGTGAGTATTCAGTCTGTGCTGTGTGAGTATTCAGTGTGTGCTGTGTGAGTACGCAGTGTGTGCTGTGTGAGTATTCAGTGTGTGCTGTGTGAGTATGCAGTGTGTGCTGTGTGAGTATTCAGTGTATGCTGTGAGTATTCAGTGTGTGCTGTGTGAGTATTCAGTGTGTGCTGTGTGAGTATTCAGTGTGTGCTGTGTGAGTACGCAGTGTGTGCTGTGTGAGTACGCAGTGTGTGCTGTGTGAGTATTCAGTGTGTGCTGTGTGAGTATTCAGTGTGTGCTGTGAGTACGCAGTGTGTGCTGTGTGAGTACGCAGTGTGTGCTGTGTGAGTATTCAGTGTGTGCTGTGTGAGTACGCAGTGTGTGCTGTGTGAGTATTCAGTGTGTGCTGTGTGAGTATTCAGTGTGTGCTGTGTGAGTATTCAGTCTGAGCTGTGTGAGTATTCAGTCTGAGCTGTGTGAGTATTCAGTGTGTGCTGTGTGAGTACGCAGTGTGTGCTGTGTGAGTATTCAGTGTGTGCTGTGTGAGTATGCAGTGTGTGCTGTGTGAGTATTCAGTGTGTGCTGTGTGAGTATTCAGTGTGTGCTGTGAGTACGCAGTGTGTTCTGAGTGAGTACGCAGTGTGTGCTGTGTGAGTATTCAGTGTGTGCTGTGTGAGTACGCAGTGTGTGCTGTGTGAGTATTCAGTCTGTGCTGTGTGAGTATTCAGTGTGTGCTGTGTGAGTATTCAGTCTGTGCTGTGTGAGTATTCAGTGTGTGCTGTGTGAGTATTCAGTGTGTGCTGTGTGAGTATGCAGTGTGTGCTGTGTGAGTATTCAGTGTGTGCTGTGTGAGTATTCAGTGTGTGCTGTGTGAGTATTCAGTGTGTGCTGTCTGAGTATTCAGTGTGTGCTGTGAGTACGCAGTGTGTGCTGTGTGAGTACGCAGTGTGTGCTGTGTGAGTATTCAGTGTGTGCTGTGTGAGTACGCAGTGTGTGCTGTGTGAGTATTCAGTGTGTGCTGTGTGAGTATTCAGTGTGTGCTGTGTGAGTATTCAGTGTGTGCTGTGTGAGTATTCAGTGTGTGCTGTGTGAGTATTCAGTGTGTGCTGTGTGAGTACGCAGTGTGTGCTGTGTGAGTACGCAGTGTGTGCTGTGTGAGTATTCAGTGTGTGCTGTGTGAGTATTCAGTGTGTGCTGTGAGTACG
This sequence comes from Scyliorhinus torazame, assembly GCF_047496885.1. Lineage (NCBI taxonomy): Eukaryota > Metazoa > Chordata > Chondrichthyes > Carcharhiniformes > Scyliorhinidae > Scyliorhinus > Scyliorhinus torazame. The sequence goes on along the minus strand of NW_027308643.1, from coordinate 34,950 downwards.
CAGTGTGTGCTGTGTGAGTACGCAGTGTGTGCTGTGTGAGTATTCAGTCTGTGCTGTGTGAGTATTCAGTCTGTGCTGTGAGAGTATTCAGTGTGTGCTGTGTGAGTATTCAGTGTGTCCTGTGAGTATTCAGTCTGTGCTGTGTGAGTATTCAGTGTGTGCTGTGTGAGTACGCAGTGTGTGCTGTGTGAGTATTCAGTGTGTGCTGTGTGAGTATGCAGTGTGTGCTGTGTGAGTATTCAGTGTATGCTGTGAGTATTCAGTGTGTGCTGTGTGAGTATTCAGTCTGTGCTGTGTGAGTATTCAGTGTGTGCTGTGTGAGTATTCAGTGTGTGCTGTGTGAGTACTCAGTGTGTGCTGTGTGAGTATTCAGTGTGTGCTGTGTGAGTACGCAGTGTGTGCTGTGTGAGTACGCAGTGTGTGCTGTGTGAGTATTCAGTGTGTGCTGTGTGAGTACGCAGTGTGTGCTGTGTGAGTACGCAGTGTGTGCTGTGTGAGTACGCAGTGTGTGCTGTGTGAGTACTCAGTGTGTGCTGTGTGAGTACGCAGTGTGTGCTGTGTGAGTACGCAGTGTGTGCTGTGTGAGTACGCAGTGTGTGCTGTGTGAGTATTCAGTCTGTGCTGTGTGAGTATTCAGTGTGTGCTGTGTGAGTATTCAGTGTGTGCTGTGTGAGTATTCAGTGTGTGCTGTGTGGGTACGCAGTGTGTGCTGTGTGAGCATTCAGTGTGTGCTGTGTGAGTACGCAGTGTGTGCTGTGTGAGTACGCAGTGTGTGCTGTGTGAGTATTCAGTGTGTGCTGTGTGAGTACGCAGTGTGTGCTGTGTGAGCATTCAGTGTGTGCTGTGTGAGTACGCAGTGTGTGCTGTGAGTACGCAGTGTGTGCTGTGTGAGTATTCTGTGTGCTGTGTGAGTATTCAGTGTGTGCTGTGTGAGTACGCAGTGTGTGCTGTGTGAGTACGCAGTGTGTGCTGTGTGAGTATTCAGTGTGTGCTGTGTGAGTACGCAGTGTGTGCTGTGTGAGTACGCAGTGTGTGCTGTGTGAGTATTCAGTCTGTGCTGTGTGAGTATTCAGTGTGTGCTGTGTGAGTATTCAGTGTGTGCTGTGTGAGTACGCAGTGTGTGCTGTGTGAGTATTCAGTGTGTGCTGTGTGAGTATTCAGTGTGTGCTGTGTGAGTATTCAGTGTGTGCTGTGTGAGTATTCAGTGTGTGCTGTGTGAGTATTCAGTCTGTGCTGTGTGAGTATTCAGTCTGTGCTGTGTGAGTATTCATTGTGTGCTGTGTGAGTATTCCGTGTGTGCTGTGTGAGTATTCAGTGTGTGCTGTGTGTGTATTCAGTGTGTGCTGTGTGAGTATTCAGTCTGTGCTGTGTGAGTATTCAGTGTGTGCTGTGTGAGTACGCAGTGTGTGCTGTGTGAGTACGCAGTGTGTGCTGTGTGAGTACGCAGTGTATGCTGTGTGAGTATTCGCTGTGTGAGTATTCAGTGTGTGCTGTGTGAGTATTCAGTGTGTGCTGTGTGAGTACGCAGTGTATGCTGTGTGAGTATTCAGTGTGTGCTGTGTGAGTACGCAGTCTGTGCTGTGTGAGTATTCAGTCTGTGCTGTGTGAGTATTCAGTCTGTGCTGTGTGAGTATTCAGTCTGTGCTGTGTGAGTACGCAGTCTGTGCTGTGTGAGTATTCAGTCTGTGCTGTGTGAGTATTCAGTGTGTGCTGTGTGAGTACGCAGTGTGTGCTGTGTGAGTATTCAGTGTGTGCTGTGTGAGTATTCAGTGTGTGCTGTGTGAGTACGCAGTGTGTGCTGTGTGAGTATTCAGTGTGTGCTGTGTGAGTATTCAGTGTGTGCTGTGTGAGTACGCAGTGTGTGCTGTGTGAGTATTCAGTGTGTGCTGTGTGAGTATTCAGTGTGTGCTGTGTGAGTATTCAGTGTGTGCTGTGTGAGTATTCAGTGTGTGCTGTGTGAGTATTCAGTCTGTGCTGTGTGAGTATTCAGTGTATGCTGTGTGAGTATTCAGTGTGTGCTGTGTGAGTATTCAGTGTGTGCTGTGTGAGTATTCAGTGTGCTGTGTGAGTATTCAGTGTGTGCTGTGTGAGTATTCAGTCTGTGCTGTGTGAGTATTCAGTGTGTGCTGTGTGAGTATTCAGTGTGTGCTGTGTGAGTACGCAGTGTGTGCTGTGTGAGTACGCAGTGTGTGCTGTGTGAGTACGCAGTGTGTGCTGTGTGAGTACGCAGTGTGTGCTGTGTGAGTACGGAGTGTGTGCTGTGTGAGTATTCAGTGTGTGCTGTGTGAGTACGCAGTGTGTGCTGTGTGAGTATTCAGTGTGTGCTGTGTGAGTACGCAGTGTGTGCTGTGTGAGTATTCAGTGTGTGCTGTGTGAGCATTCAGTGTGTGCTGTGTGAGTACGCAGTGTGTGCTGTGAGTACGCAGTGTGTGCTGTTTGAGTATTCAGTGTCTGCTGTGTGAGTATTCAGTGTGTGCTGTGTGAGTACGCAGTGTGTGCTGTGTGAGTACGCAGTGTGTGCTGTGTGAGTATTCAGTGTGTGCTGTGTGAGTACGCAGTGTGTGCTGTGTGAGTACGCAGTGTGTGCTGTGTGAGTATTCAGTCTGTGCTGTGTGAGTATTCAGTCTGTGCTTTGTGAGTATTCAGTCGGTGCTGTGTGAGTATTCAGTGTGTGCTGTGTGAGTATTCAGTGTGTGCTGTGTGAGTACGCAGTGTGTGCTGTGTGAGTATTCAGTCTGTGCTGTGTGAGTACCCAGTGTGTGCTGTGTGAGTATTCAGTGTGTGCTGTGTGAGTATTCAGTGTGTGCTGTGTGAGTATTCAGTGTGTGCTGTGTGAGTACGCAGTGTGTGCTGTGTGAGTACGCAGTGTGTGCTGTGTGAGTACGCAGTGTGTGCTGTGTGAGTATTCAGTGTGTGCTGTGTGAGTACGCAGTGTGTGCTGTGTGAGTATTCAGTGTGTGCTGTGTGAGTATTCAGTGAGTGCTGTGTGAGTACGCAGTGTGTGCTGTGTGAGTACGCGGTGTGTGCTGTGTGAGTATTCAGTGTGTGCTGTGTGAGTACGCAGTGTGTGCTGTGTGAGTACGCAGTGTTTGCTGTGTGAGTATTCAGTCTGTGCTGTATGAGTATTCAGTGTGTGCTGTGTGAGTATTCAGTCTGTGCTGTGTGAGTATTCAGTCTGTGCTGTGTGAGTACGCAGTGTGTCCTGTGTGAGTATTCAGTGTGTGCTGTGTGAGTACGCAGTGTGTGCTGTGTGAGTATTCAGTGTGTGCTGTGTGAGTATTCAGTGTGTGCTGTGTGAGTATTCAGTCTGTGCTGTGTGAGTATTCAGTCTGTGCTGTGTGAGTATTCAGTCTGTGCTGTGTGAGTATTCAGTCTGTGCTGTGTGAGTACGCAGTGTGTGCTGTGTGAGTATTCAGTGTGTGCTGTGTGAGTACGCAGTGTGTGCTGTGTGAGTACGCAGTGTGTGCTGTGTGAGTACGCAGTGTGTGCTGTGTGAGTACGCAGTGTGTGCTGTGTGAGTATTCAGTCTGTGCTGTGTGAGTATTCAGTCTGTGCTGTGTGAGTATTCAGTCTGTGCTGTGTGAGTATTCAGTGTGTGCTGTGTGAGTATTCAGTGTGTGCTGTGTGAGTACGCAGTGTGTGCTGTGTGAGTACGCAGTGTGTGCTGTGTGAGTATTCAGTGTGTGCTGTGTGAGTATTCAGTGTGTGCTGTGTGAGTATTCAGTCTGTGCTGTGTGAGTACGCAGTGTGTGCTGTGTGAGTATTCAGTGTGTGCTGTGTGAGTACGCAGTGTGTGCTGTGTGAGTATTCAGTCTGTGCTGTCTGAGTATTCAGTGTGTGCTGTGTGAGTACGCAGTGTGTGCTGTGTGAGTACGCAGTGTGTGCTGTGTGAGTATTCAGTCTGTGCTGTGTGAGTATTCAGTGTGTGCTGTGTGAGTACGCAGTGTGTGCTGTGTGAGTACGCAGTGTGTGCTGTGTGAGTATTCAGTGTGTGCTGTGTGAGTATTCAGTGTGTGCTGTGTGAGTATTCAGTGTGTGCTGTGTGAGTATTCAGTGTGTGCTGTGTGAGTATTCAGTGTGTGCTGTGTGAGTATTCAGTGTGTGCTGTGTGAGTACGCAGTGTGTGCTGTGTGAGTACGCAGTGTGTGCTGTGTGAGTATTCAGTGTGTGCTGTGTGAGTATTCAGTGTGTGCTGTGAGTACGCAGTGTGTGCTGTGTGAGTACGCAGTGTGTGCTGTGTGAGTATTCAGTGTGTGCTGCGTGAGTATTCAGTGTGTGCTGTGTGAGTATTCAGTGTGTGCTGTGTGAGTATTCAGTCTGTGCTGTGTGAGTATTCAGTCTGAGCTGTGTGAGAATTCAGTGTGTGCTGTGTGAGTACGCAGTGTGTGCTGTGTGAGTATTCAGTGTGTGCTGTGTGAGTATGCACTGTGTGCTGTGTGAGTATTCAGTGTGTGCTGTGTGAGTATTCAGTGTGTGCTGTGAGTACGCAGTGTGTTCTGAGTGAGTACGCAGTGTGTGCTGTGTGAGTATTCAGTGTGTGCTGTGTGAGTACGCAGTGTGTGCTGTGTGAGTATTCAGTCTGTGCTGTGTGAGTATTCAGTGTGTGCTGTGTGAGTATTCAGTCTGTGCTGTGTGAGTATTCAGTGTGTGCTGTGTGAGTATTCAGTGTGTGCTGTGTGAGTATGCAGTGTGTGCTGTGTGAGTATTCAGTGTGTGCTGTGTGAGTATTCAGTGTGTGCTGTGTGAGTATTCAGTGTGTGCTGTCTGAGTATTCAGTGTGTGCTGTGAGTACGCAGTGTGTGCTGTGTGAGTACGCAGTGTGTGCTGTGTGAGTATTCAGTGTGTGCTGTGTGAGTACGCAGTGTGTGCTGTGTGAGTATTCAGTGTGTGCTGTGTGAGTATTCAGTGTGTGCTGTGTGAGTATTCAGTGTGTGCTGTGTGAGTATTCAGTGTGTGCTGTGTGAGTACGCAGTGTGTGCTGTGTGAGTACGCAGTGTGTGCTGTGTGAGTATTCAGTGTGTGCTGTGTGAGTATTCAGTGTGTGCTGTGAGTACGCAGTGTGTGCTGTGTGAGTACGCAGTGTGTGCTGTGTGAGTATTCAGTCTGTGCTGTGTGAGTATTCAGTCTGTGCTGTGAGAGTATTCAGTGTGTGCTGTGTGAGTATTCAGTGTGTCCTGTGAGTATTCAGTCTGTGCTGTGTGAGTATTCAGTGTGTGCTGTGTGAGTACGCAGTGTGTGCTGTGTGAGTATTCAGTGTGTGCTGTGTGAGTATGCAGTGTGTGCTGTGTGAGTATTCAGTGTATGCTGTGAGTATTCAGTGTGTGCTGTGTGAGTATTCAGTGTGTGCTGTGTGAGTATTCAGTGTGTGCTGTGTGAGTATTCAGTGTGTGCTGTGTGAGTATTCAGTCTGTGCTGTGTGAGTATTCAGTCTGTGCTGTGTGAGTATTCATTGTGTGCTGTGTGAGTATTCCGTGTGTGCTGTGTGAGTATTCAGTGTGTGCTGTGTGTGTATTCAGTGTGTGCTGTGTGAGTATTCAGTCTGTGCTGTGTGAGTATTCAGTGTGTGCTGTGTGAGTACGCAGTGTGTGCTGTGTGAGTACGCAGTGTGTGCTGTGTGAGTACGCAGTGTATGCTGTGTGAGTATTCGCTGTGTGAGTATTCAGTGTGTGCTGTGTGAGTATTCAGTGTGTGCTGTGTGAGTACGCAGTGTATGCTGTGTGAGTATTCAGTGTGTGCTGTGTGAGTACGCAGTCTGTGCTGTGTGAGTATTCAGTCTGTGCTGTGTGAGTATTCAGTCTGTGCTGTGTGAGTATTCAGTCTGTGCTGTGTGAGTACGCAGTCTGTGCTGTGTGAGTATTCAGTCTGTGCTGTGTGAGTATTCAGTGTGTGCTGTGTGAGTACGCAGTGTGTGCTGTGTGAGTATTCAGTGTGTGCTGTGTGAGTATTCAGTGTGTGCTGTGTGAGTACGCAGTGTGTGCTGTGTGAGTATTCAGTGTGTGCTGTGTGAGTATTCAGTGTGTGCTGTGTGAGTACGCAGTGTGTGCTGTGTGAGTATTCAGTGTGTGCTGTGTGAGTATTCAGTGTGTGCTGTGTGAGTATTCAGTGTGTGCTGTGTGAGTATTCAGTGTGTGCTGTGTGAGTATTCAGTCTGTGCTGTGTGAGTATTCAGTGTATGCTGTGTGAGTATTCAGTGTGTGCTGTGTGAGTATTCAGTGTGTGCTGTGTGAGTATTCAGTGTGCTGTGTGAGTATTCAGTGTGTGCTGTGTGAGTATTCAGTCTGTGCTGTGTGAGTATTCAGTGTGTGCTGTGTGAGTATTCAGTGTGTGCTGTGTGAGTACGCAGTGTGTGCTGTGTGAGTACGCAGTGTGTGCTGTGTGAGTACGCAGTGTGTGCTGTGTGAGTACGCAGTGTGTGCTGTGTGAGTACGGAGTGTGTGCTGTGTGAGTATTCAGTGTGTGCTGTGTGAGTACGCAGTGTGTGCTGTGTGAGTATTCAGTGTGTGCTGTGTGAGTACGCAGTGTGTGCTGTGTGAGTATTCAGTGTGTGCTGTGTGAGCATTCAGTGTGTGCTGTGTGAGTACGCAGTGTGTGCTGTGAGTACGCAGTGTGTGCTGTTTGAGTATTCAGTGTCTGCTGTGTGAGTATTCAGTGTGTGCTGTGTGAGTACGCAGTGTGTGCTGTGTGAGTACGCAGTGTGTGCTGTGTGAGTATTCAGTGTGTGCTGTGTGAGTACGCAGTGTGTGCTGTGTGAGTACGCAGTGTGTGCTGTGTGAGTATTCAGTCTGTGCTGTGTGAGTATTCAGTCTGTGCTTTGTGAGTATTCAGTCGGTGCTGTGTGAGTATTCAGTGTGTGCTGTGTGAGTATTCAGTGTGTGCTGTGTGAGTACGCAGTGTGTGCTGTGTGAGTATTCAGTCTGTGCTGTGTGAGTACCCAGTGTGTGCTGTGTGAGTATTCAGTGTGTGCTGTGTGAGTATTCAGTGTGTGCTGTGTGAGTATTCAGTGTGTGCTGTGTGAGTACGCAGTGTGTGCTGTGTGAGTACGCAGTGTGTGCTGTGTGAGTACGCAGTGTGTGCTGTGTGAGTATTCAGTGTGTGCTGTGTGAGTACGCAGTGTGTGCTGTGTGAGTATTCAGTGTGTGCTGTGTGAGTATTCAGTGAGTGCTGTGTGAGTACGCAGTGTGTGCTGTGTGAGTACACGGTGTGTGCTGTGTGAGTATTCAGTGTGTGCTGTGTGAGTACGCAGTGTGTGCTGTGTGAGTACGCAGTGTTTGCTGTGTGAGTATTCAGTCTGTGCTGTATGAGTATTCAGTGTGTGCTGTGTGAGTATTCAGTCTGTGCTGTGTGAGTATTCAGTCTGTGCTGTGTGAGTACGCAGTGTGTCCTGTGTGAGTATTCAGTGTGTGCTGTGTGAGTACGCAGTGTGTGCTGTGTGAGTATTCAGTGTGTGCTGTGTGAGTATTCAGTGTGTGCTGTGTGAGTATTCAGTCTGTGCTGTGTGAGTATTCAGTCTGTGCTGTGTGAGTATTCAGTCTGTGCTGTGTGAGTATTCAGTCTGTGCTGTGTGAGTACGCAGTGTGTGCTGTGTGAGTATTCAGTGTGTGCTGTGTGAGTACGCAGTGTGTGCTGTGTGAGTACGCAGTGTGTGCTGTGTGAGTACGCAGTGTGTGCTGTGTGAGTACGCAGTGTGTGCTGTGTGAGTATTCAGTCTGTGCTGTGTGAGTATTCAGTCTGTGCTGTGTGAGTATTCAGTCTGTGCTGTGTGAGTATTCAGTGTGTGCTGTGTGAGTATTCAGTGTGTGCTGTGTGAGTACGCAGTGTGTGCTGTGTGAGTACGCAGTGTGTGCTGTGTGAGTATTCAGTGTGTGCTGTGTGAGTATTCAGTGTGTGCTGTGTGAGTATTCAGTCTGTGCTGTGTGAGTACGCAGTGTGTGCTGTGTGAGTATTCAGTGTGTGCTGTGTGAGTACGCAGTGTGTGCTGTGTGAGTATTCAGTCTGTGCTGTCTGAGTATTCAGTGTGTGCTGTGTGAGTACGCAGTGTGTGCTGTGTGAGTACGCAGTGTGTGCTGTGTGAGTATTCAGTCTGTGCTGTGTGAGTATTCAGTGTGTGCTGTGTGAGTACGCAGTGTGTGCTGTGTGAGTACGCAGTGTGTGCTGTGTGAGTATTCAGTGTGTGCTGTGTGAGTATTCAGTGTGTGCTGTGTGAGTATTCAGTGTGTGCTGTGTGAGTATTCAGTGTGTGCTGTGTGAGTATTCAGTGTGTGCTGTGTGAGTATTCAGTGTGTGCTGTGTGAGTACGCAGTGTGTGCTGTGTGAGTACGCAGTGTGTGCTGTGTGAGTATTCAGTGTGTGCTGTGTGAGTATTCAGTGTGTGCTGTGAGTACGCAGTGTGTGCTGTGTGAGTACGCAGTGTGTGCTGTGTGAGTATTCAGTGTGTGCTGCGTGAGTATTCAGTGTGTGCTGTGTGAGTATTCAGTGTGTGCTGTGTGAGTATTCAGTCTGTGCTGTGTGAGTATTCAGTCTGAGCTGTGTGAGAATTCAGTGTGTGCTGTGTGAGTACGCAGTGTGTGCTGTGTGAGTATTCAGTGTGTGCTGTGTGAGTATGCACTGTGTGCTGTGTGAGTATTCAGTGTGTGCTGTGTGAGTATTCAGTGTGTGCTGTGAGTACGCAGTGTGTTCTGAGTGAGTACGCAGTGTGTGCTGTGTGAGTATTCAGTGTGTGCTGTGTGAGTACGCAGTGTGTGCTGTGTGAGTATTCAGTCTGTGCTGTGTGAGTATTCAGTGTGTGCTGTGTGAGTATTCAGTCTGTGCTGTGTGAGTATTCAGTGTGTGCTGTGTGAGTATTCAGTGTGTGCTGTGTGAGTATGCAGTGTGTGCTGTGTGAGTATTCAGTGTGTGCTGTGTGAGTATTCAGTGTGTGCTGTGTGAGTATTCAGTGTGTGCTGTCTGAGTATTCAGTGTGTGCTGTGAGTACGCAGTGTGTGCTGTGTGAGTACGCAGTGTGTGCTGTGTGAGTATTCAGTGTGTGCTGTGTGAGTACGCAGTGTGTGCTGTGTGAGTATTCAGTGTGTGCTGTGTGAGTATTCAGTGTGTGCTGTGTGAGTATTCAGTGTGTGCTGTGTGAGTATTCAGTGTGTGCTGTGTGAGTACGCAGTGTGTGCTGTGTGAGTACGCAGTGTGTGCTGTGTGAGTATTCAGTGTGTGCTGTGTGAGTATTCAGTGTGTGCTGTGAGTACGCAGTGTGTGCTGTGTGAGTACGCAGTGTGTGCTGTGTGAGTATTCAGTCTGTGCTGTGTGAGTATTCAGTCTGTGCTGTGAGAGTATTCAGTGTGTGCTGTGTGAGTATTCAGTGTGTCCTGTGAGTATTCAGTCTGTGCTGTGTGAGTATTCAGTGTGTGCTGTGTGAGTACGCAGTGTGTGCTGTGTGAGTATTCAGTGTGTGCTGTGTGAGTATGCAGTGTGTGCTGTGTGAGTATTCAGTGTATGCTGTGAGTATTCAGTGTGTGCTGTGTGAGTATTCAGTCTGTGCTGTGTGAGTATTCAGTGTGTGCTGTGTGAGTATTCAGTGTGTGCTGTGTGAGTACTCAGTGTGTGCTGTGTGAGTATTCAGTGTGTGCTGTGTGAGTACGCAGTGTGTGCTGTGTGAGTACGCAGTGTGTGCTGTGTGAGTATTCAGTGTGTGCTGTGTGAGTACGCAGTGTGTGCTGTGTGAGTACGCAGTGTGTGCTGTGTGAGTACGCAGTGTGTGCTGTGTGAGTACTCAGTGTGTGCTGTGTGAGTACGCAGTGTGTGCTGTGTGAGTACGCAGTGTGTGCTGTGTGAGTACGCAGTGTGTGCTGTGTGAGTATTCAGTCTGTGCTGTGTGAGTATTCAGTGTGTGCTGTGTGAGTATTCAGTGTGTGCTGTGTGAGTATTCAGTGTGTGCTGTGTGGGTACGCAGTGTGTGCTGTGTGAGCATTCAGTGTGTGCTGTGTGAGTATTCAGTGTGTGCTGTGTGAGTACGCAGTGTGTGCTGTGTGAGTATTCAGTGTGTGCTGTGTGAGTACGCAGTGTGTGCTGTGTGAGCATTCAGTGTGTGCTGTGTGAGTACGCAGTGTGTGCTGTGAGTGCGCAGTGTGTGCTGTGTGAGTATTCAGTGTGTGCTGTGTGAGTATTCAGTGTGTGCTGTGTGAGTACGCAGTGTGTGCTGTGTGAGTACGCAGTGTGTGCTGTGTGAGTATTCAGTGTGTGCTGTGTGAGTACGCAGTGTGTGCTGTGTGAGTACGCAGTGTGTGCTGTGTGAGTATTCAGTCTGTGCTGTGTGAGTATTCAGTCTGTGCTGTGTGAGTATTCAGTCGGTGCTGTGTGAGTATTCAGTGTGTGCTGTGTGAGTATTCAGTGTGTGCTGTGTGAGTACGCAGTGTGTCCTGTGCGAGTATTCAGTCTGTGCTATGTGAGTACCCAGTGTGTGCTGTGTGAGTACGCAGTGTGTGCTGTGTGAGTATGCAGTGTGTGCTGTGTGAGTACGCAGTGTGTGCTGTGTGAGTATTCAGTTTGTGCTGTGTGAGTATTCAGTGTGTGCTGTGTGAGTATTCAGTGTGTGCTGTGTGAGTACGCAGTGTGTGCTGTGTGAGTATTCAGTGTGTGCTGTGTGAGTACGCAGTGTGTGCTGTGTGAGTATTCAGTGTGTGCTGTGTGAGTATGCAGTGTGTGCTGTGTGAGTATTCAGTGTGTGTTGTGTGAGTATTCAGTGTGTGCTGTGAGTACGCAGTGTGTGCTGTGTGAGTACGTAGTGTGTGCTGTGTGAGTATTCAGTGTGTGCTGTGTGAGTATTCAGTGTGTGCTGAGTGAGTACGCAGTGTGTGCTGTGTGAGTACGCAGTGTGTGCTGTGTGAGTATTTTCAGTGTGTGCTGTGTGAGTATTCCAGTGTGTGCTGAGTGAGTACGCAGTGTGTGCTGTGTGAGTACGCAGTGTGTGCTGTGTGAGTATTCAGTGTGTGCTGTGTGAGTATTCAGTGTGTGCTGTGAGTACGCAGTGTGTGCTGTGTGAGTACGCAGTGTGTGCTGTGTGAGTATTCAGTGTGTGCTGTGTGAGTATCAGGGCTGTGGTTCAGTTCGTGATTCCTCTGTGTGAGTATCAGTGCTGAGCTGTGTGAGTATTGTCAGGTGTGCTGTGTGAGTACGCAGTGTGTGCTGTGTGAGTATTCAGTGTGTGCTGTGTGAGTATCCAGTGTGTGCTGTGTGAGTATTCAGTCTGTGCTGTGTGAGTATTCAGTCTGTGCTGTGGGTATTCAGTCTGTGCTGTGTGAGTATTTCAGTCTGTGCTGTGTGAGTACGCAGTGTGTGCTGTGTGAGTACGCAGTGTGTGCTGTGTGAGTATTCAGTCTGTGCTGTGTGAGTACGCCGTGTGTGCTGTGTGAGTATTCAGTGTGTGCTGTGTGAGTACGCAGTGTGTGCTGTGTGAGTATTCAGTGTGTGCTGTGTGAGTATTCAGTGTGTGCTGTGTGTGTATTCAGTCTGTGCTGTGTGAGTATTCAGTCTGTGCTGTGTGAGTATTCAGTCTGTGCTGTGTGAGTATTCAGTCTGTGCTGTGGAGTACCATGCTGTGTGAGTACCAGTGTGTCTGTGAGTATCTCCTGTTACCTTGTGCTGTGTGAGTATTCAGTGTGTGCTGTGTGAGTACGCAGTGTGTGCTGTGTGAGTATTCAGTGTGTGCTGTGTGAGTATGCAGTGTGTGCTGTGTGAGTATTCAGTGCTGTGCTGTGGAGTATTCAGTGCTGTGCTGTGTGAGTATTCAGTCCTGTGCTGTGAGAGTATTCAGTGTGTGCTGTGTGAGTTCGGTTCCTGTGAGTATTCAGTCTGTGCGTGTGAGTATTCAGTGGTGTGCTGTGTTAGTACTCAGTGTGTGCTGTGTGATTATTCAGTGTGTGCTGTGTGAGTATGCAGTGTGTGCTGTGTGAGTATTCAGTGTATGCGTGATATTCTTCACTGTGCTGTGTGAGTATCTTGCTTGATTCAGTGGGCTGTGTGAGTACTCAGTGTGTGCTGTGTGAGTATTCAGTGTGTGCTGTGTGAGTACGCAGTGTGTGCTGTGTGAGTACGCAGTGTGTGCTGTGTGAGTATTCAGTGTGTGCTGTGTGAGTACGCAGTGTGTGCTGTGTGAGTACGCAGTGTGTGCTGTGTGAGTACGCAGTGTGTGCTGTGTGAGTACTCAGTGTGTGCTGTGTGAGTACGCAGTGTGTGCTGTGTGAGTACGCAGTGTGTGCTGTGTGAGTACGCAGTGTGTGCTGTGTGAGTATTCAGTCTGTGCTGTGTGAGTATTCAGTGTGTGCTGTGTGAGTATTCAGTGTGTGCTGTGTGAGTATTCAGTGTGTGCTGTGTGGGTACGCAGTGTGTGCTGTGTGAGCATTCAGTGTGTGCTGTGTGAGTATTCAGTGTGTGCTGTGTGAGTACGCAGTGTGTGCTGTGTGAGTATTCAGTGTGTGCTGTGTGAGTACGCAGTGTGTGCTGTGTGAGCATTCAGTGTGTGCTGTGTGAGTACGCAGTGTGTGCTGTGAGTGCGCAGTGTGTGCTGTGTGAGTATTCAGTGTGTGCTGTGTGAGTATTCAGTGTGTGCTGTGTGAGTACGCAGTGTGTGCTGTGTGAGTACGCAGTGTGTGCTGTGTGAGTATTCAGTGTGTGCTGTGTGAGTACGCAGTGTGTGCTGTGTGAGTACGCAGTGTGTGCTGTGTGAGTATTCAGTCTGTGCTGTGTGAGTATTCAGTCTGTGCTGTGTGAGTATTCAGTCGGTGCTGTGTGAGTATTCAGTGTGTGCTGTGTGAGTATTCAGTGTGTGCTGTGTGAGTACGCAGTGTGTCCTGTGCGAGTATTCAGTCTGTGCTATGTGAGTACCCAGTGTGTGCTGTGTGAGTACGCAGTGTGTGCTGTGTGAGTATGCAGTGTGTGCTGTGTGAGTACGCAGTGTGTGCTGTGTGAGTATTCAGTTTGTGCTGTGTGAGTATTCAGTGTGTGCTGTGTGAGTATTCAGTGTGTGCTGTGTGAGTACGCAGTGTGTGCTGTGTGAGTATTCAGTGTGTGCTGTGTGAGTACGCAGTGTGTGCTGTGTGAGTATTCAGTGTGTGCTGTGTGAGTATGCAGTGTGTGCTGTGTGAGTATTCAGTGTGTGTTGTGTGAGTATTCAGTGTGTGCTGTGAGTACGCAGTGTGTGCTGTGTGAGTACGTAGTGTGTGCTGTGTGAGTATTCAGTGTGTGCTGTGTGAGTATTCAGTGTGTGCTGAGTGAGTACGCAGTGTGTGCTGTGTGAGTACGCAGTGTGTGCTGTGTGAGTATTCAGTGTGTGCTGTGTGAGTATTCAGTGTGTGCTGTGAGTACGCAGTGTGTGCTGTGTGAGTACGCAGTGTGTGCTGTGTGAGTATTCAGTGTGTGCTGTGTGAGTATTCAGTGTGTGCTGTGTGAGTATTCAGTGTGTGCTGTGTGAGTATTCAGTCTGAGCTGTGTGAGTATTCAGTCTGAGCTGTGTGAGTATTCAGTGTGTGCTGTGTGAGTACGCAGTGTGTGCTGTGTGAGTATTCAGTGTGTGCTGTGTGAGTATGCAGTGTGTGCTGTGTGAGTATTCAGTGTGTGCTGTGTGAGTATTCAGTGTGTGCTGTGAGTACGCAGTGTGTGCTGTGTGAGTACGCAGTGTGTGCTGTGTGAGTATTCAGTGTGTGCTGTGTGAGTACGCAGTGTGTGCTGTGTGAGTATTCAGTCTGTGCTGTGTGAGTATTCAGTGTGTGCTGTGTGAGTATTCAGTGTGTGCTGTGTGAGTACGCAGTGTGTGCTGTGTGAGTATTCAGTGTGTGCTGTGTGAGTATTCAGTGTGTGCTGTGTGTGTATTCAGTCTGTGCTGTGTGAGTATTCAGTCTGTGCTGTGTGAGTATTCAGTCTGTGCTGTGTGAGTATTCAGTCTGTGCTGTGTGAGTACGCAGTGTGTGCTGTGTGAGTACGCAGTGTGTGCTGTGTGAGTATTCAGTCTGTGCTGTGTGAGTACGCCGTGTGTGCTGTGTGAGTATTCAGTGTGTGCTGTGTGAGTACGCAGTGTGTGCTGTGTGAGTATTCAGTGTGTGCTGTGTGAGTATTCAGTGTGTGCTGTGTGAGTATTCAGTCTGTGCTGTGTGAGTATTCAGTCTGTGCTGTGTGAGTATTCAGTCTGTGCTGTGTGAGTATTCAGTCTGTGCTGTGTGAGTACGCAGTGTGTGCTGTGTGAGTATTCAGTGTGTGCTGTGTGAGTACGCAGTGTGTGCTGTGTGAGTACGCAGTGTGTGCTGTGTGAGTACGCAGTGTGTGCTGTGTGAGTACGCAGTGTGTGCTGTGTGAGTATTCAGTCTGTGCTGTGTGAGTATTCAGTCGGTGCTGTGTGAGTATTCAGTCTGTGCTGTGTGAGTATTCAGTCTGTGCTGTGTGAGTACGCAGTGTGTGCTGTGTGAGTATTCAGTGTGTGCTGTGTGAGTATTCAGTGTGTGCTGTGTGAGTACGCAGTGTGTGCTGTGTGAGTATTCAGTGTGTGCTGTGTGAGTATTCAGTGTGTGCTGTGTGAGTATTCAGTCTGTGCTGTGTGAGTATTCAGTGTGTGCTGTGTGAGTATTCAGTCTGTGCTGTGTGAGTATTCAGTGTGTGCTGTGTGAGTATTCAGTGTGTGCTGTGTGAGTACGCAGTGTGTGCTGTGTGAGTATTCAGTGTGCTGTGTGAGTATTCAGTGTGTGCTGTGTGAGTATTCAGTGTGTGCTGTGTGAGTACGCAGTGTGTGCTGTGTGAGTATTCAGTGTGTGCTGTGTGAGTATTCAGTGTGTGCTGTGTGAGTATTCAGTGTGTGCTGTGTGAGTATTCAGTGTGTGCTGTGTGAGTACGCAGTGTATGCTGTGTGAGTATTCAGTGTGTGCTGTGTGAGTACGCAGTGTGTGCTGTGTGAGTATTCAGTGTGTGCTGTGTGAGTATTCAGTGTGTGCTGTGTGAGTATTCAGTGTGTGCTGTGTGAGTACGCAGTGTGTGCTGTGTGAGTATTCAGTGTGTGCTGTGTGAGTATTCAGTGTGTGCTGTGTGAGTACGCAGTGTGTGCTGTGTGAGTATTCAGTGTGTGCTGTGTGAGTATTCAGTGTGTGCTGTGTGAGTACGCAGTGTATGCTGTGTGAGTATTCAGTGTGTGCTGTGTGAGTACGCAGTGTGTGCTGTGTGAGTATTCAGTGTGTGCTGTGTGAGTACGCAGTGTGTGCTGTGTGAGTATTCAGTGTGTGCTGTGTGAGTATTCAGTGTGTGCTGTGTGAGTACGCAGTGTGTGCTGTGTGAGTATTCAGTGTGTGCTGTGTGAGTACGCAGTGTGTGCTGTGTGAGTATTCAGTGTGTGCTGTGTGAGTATTCAGTCTGTGCTGTGTGAGTATTCAGTGTGTGCTGTGTGAGTACGCAGTGTGCTGTGTGAGTACGCAGTGTGTGCTGTGTGAGTATTCAGTGTGTGCTGTGTGAGTATTCAGTGTGTGCTGTGTGAGTACGCAGTGTGTGCTGTGTGAGTACGCAGTGTGTGCTGTGTGAGTATTCAGTCTGTGCTCTGTGAGTATTCAGTCTGTGCTGTGTGAGTATTCAGTCGGTGCTGTGTGAGTATTCAGTGTGTGCTGTGTGAGTACGCAGTGTGTGCTGTGTGAGTATTCAGTCTGTGCTGTGTGAGTACCCAGTGTGTGCTGTGTGAGTGTGCTGTGTGAGTACGCAGTGTGTGCTGTGTCAGTATGCAGTGTGTGCTGTGTGAGTACGCAGTGTGTGCTGTGTGAGTATTCAGTTTGTGCTGTGTGAGTATTCAGTGTGTGCTGTGTGAGTATTCAGTGTGTGCTGTGTGAGTACGCAGTGTGTGCTGTGTGAGTATTCAGTGTGTGCTGTGTGAGTACGCAGTGTGTGCTGTGTGAGTATTCAGTGTGTGCTGTGTGAGTATGCAGTGTGTGCTGTGTGAGTATTCAGTGTGTGTTGTGTGAGTATTCAGTGTGTGCTGTGAGTACGCAGTGTGTGCTGTGTGAGTACGCAGTGTGTGCTGTGTGAGTATTCAGTCTGTGCTGTGTGAATATTCAGTGTGTGCTGTGTGAGTACGCAGTGTGTGCTGTGTGAGTACGCAGTGTGTGCTGTGTGAGTATTCAGTGTGTGCTGTGTGAGTATTCAGTGTGTGCTGTGTGAGTATTCAGTGTGTGCTGTGTGAGTATTCAGTGTGTGCTGTGTGAGTATTCAGTGTGTGCTGTGTGAGTATTCAGTGTGTGCTGTGTGAGTATTCAGTGTGTGCTGTGTGAGTACGCAGTGTGTGCTGTGTGAGTACGCAGTG
This sequence comes from Scyliorhinus torazame, assembly GCF_047496885.1. Taxonomy (NCBI): domain Eukaryota; kingdom Metazoa; phylum Chordata; class Chondrichthyes; order Carcharhiniformes; family Scyliorhinidae; genus Scyliorhinus; species Scyliorhinus torazame. The sequence goes on along the minus strand of NW_027308643.1, from coordinate 18,644 downwards.
TGTGCTGTGTGAGTATTCAGTGTGTGCTGTGTGATTATTCAGTGTGTGCTGTGAGTACGCAGTGTGTGCTGTGTGAGTACGCAGTGTGTGCTGTGTGAGTATTCAGTGTGTGCTGTGTGAGTATTCAGTGTGTGCTGTGTGAGTATTCAGTGTGTGCTGTGTGAGTATTCAGTCTGAGCTGTGTGAGTATTCAGTCTGAGCTGTGTGAGTATTCAGTGTGTGCTATGTGAGTACGCAGTGTGTGCTGTGTGAGTATTCAGTGTGTGCTGTGTGAGTATGCAGTGTGTGCTGTGTGAGTATTCAGTCTGTGCTGTGTGAGTATTCAGTGTGTGCTGTGAGTACGCAGTGTGTGCTGTGTGAGTACGCAGTGTGTGCTGTGTGAGTACGCAGTGTGTGCTGTGTGAGTATTCAGTCTGTGCTGTGTGAGTATTCAGTGTGTGCTGTGTGAGTATTCAGTCTGTGCTGTGTGAGTATGCAGTGTGTGCTGTGAGTATTCAGTGTGTGCTGTGTGAGTATTCAGTGTGTGCTGTGTGAGTATTCAGTGTGTGCTGTGTGAGTATTCAGTGTGTGCTGTGTGAGTACGCAGTGTGTGCTGTGTGAGTACGCAGTGTGTGCTGTGTGAGTATTCAGTCTGTGCTGTGTGAGTATTCAGTCTGTGCTGTGTGAGTATTCAGTCGGTGCTGTGTGAGTATTCAGTGTGTGCTGTGTGAGTATTCAGTGTGTGCTGTGTGAGTACGCAGTGTGTGCTGTGTGTGTATTCAGTCTGTGCTGTGTGAGTACCCAGTGTGTGCTGTGTGAGTATTCAGTCTGTGCTGTGTGAGTATTCAGTGTGTGCTGTGTGAGTATTCAGTGTGTGCTGTGTGAGTATTCAGTGTGTGCTGTGTGAGTACGCAGTGTGTGCTGTGTGAGTATTCAGTCTGTGCTGTGTGAGTACCCAGTGTGTGCTGTGTGAGTATTCAGTCTGTGCTGTGTGAGTATTCAGTCGGTGCTGTGTGAGTATTCAGTGTGTGCTGTGTGAGTATTCAGTGTGTGCTGTGTGAGTACGCAGTGTGTGCTGTGTGAGTATTCAGTGTGTGCTGTGTGAGTACGCAGTGTGTGCTGTGTGAGTATTCAGTCTGTGCTGTGTGAGTATTCAGTGTGTGCTGTGTGAGTATTCAGTGTGTGCTGTGTGAGTACGCAGTGTGTGCTGTGTGAGTATGCAGTGTGTGCTGTGTGAGTACGCAGTGTGTGCTGTGTGAGTATTCAGTGTGTGCTGTGTGAGTATTCAGTGTGTGCTGTGTGAGTATTCAGTGTGTGCTGTGTGAGTACGCAGTGTGTGCTGTGTGAGTATTCAGTGTGTGCTGTGTGAGTACGCAGTGTGTGCTGTGTGAGTATTCAGTGTGTGCTGTGTGAGTATGCAGTGTGTGCTGTGTGAGTATTCAGTGTGTGCTGTGTGAGTATTCAGTGTGTGCTGTGAGTACGCAGTGTGTGCTGTGTGAGTACGCAGTGTCTGCTGTGTGAGTATTCAGTCTGTGCTGTGTGAGTATTCAGTGTGTGCTGTGTGAGTACGCAGTGTGTGCTGTGTGAGTACGCAGTGTGTGCTGTGTGAGTATTCAGTGTGTGCTGTGTGAGTATTCAGTGTGTGCTGTGTGAGTATTCAGTGTGTGCTGTGTGAGTATTCAGTGTGTGCTGTGTGAGTATTCAGTGTGTGCTGTGTGAGTATTCAGTGTTTGCTGTGTGAGTACGCAGTGTGTGCTGTGTGAGTACGCAGTGTGTGCTGTGTGAGTATTCAGTGTGTGCTGTGTGAGTATTCAGTGTGTGCTGTGAGTACGCAGTGTGTGCTGTGTGAGTACGCAGTGTGTGCTGTGTGAGTATTCAGTGTGTGCTGTGTGAGTATTCAGTGTGTGCTGTGTGAGTATTCAGTCTGAGCTGTGTGAGTATTCAGTCTGAGCTGTGTGAGTATTCAGTGTGTGCTGTGTGAGTACGCAGTGTGTGCTGTGTGAGTATTCAGTGTGTGCTGTGTGAGTATGCAGTGTGTGCTGTGTGAGTATTCAGTGTGTGCTGTGTGAGTATTCAGTGTGTGCTGTGTGAGTATTCAGTCTGTGCTGTGTGAGTACGCAGTGTGTGCTGTGTGAGTATTCAGTGTGTGCTGTGAGTACGCAGTGTGTGCTGTGTGAGTACGCAGTGTGTGCTGTGTGAGTATTCAGTCTGTGCTGTGTGAATATTCAGTGTGTGCTGTGTGAGTACGCAGTGTGTGCTGTGTGAGTACGCAGTGTGTGCTGTGTGAGTATTCAGTGTGTGCTGTGTGAGTATTCAGTGTGTGCTGTGTGAGTATTCAGTGTGTGCTGTGTGAGTATTCAGTGTGTGCTGTGTGAGTATTCAGTGTGTGCTGTGTGAGTATTCAGTGTGTGCTGTGTGAGTATTCAGTGTGTGCTGTGTGAGTACGCAGTGTGTGCTGTGTGAGTACGCAGTGTGTGCTGTGTGAGTATTCAGTGTGTGCTGTGTGATTATTCAGTGTGTGCTGTGAGTACGCAGTGTGTGCTGTGTGAGTACGCAGTGTGTGCTGTGTGAGTATTCAGTGTGTGCTGTGTGAGTATTCAGTGTGTGCTGTGTGAGTATTCAGTGTGTGCTGTGTGAGTATTCAGTCTGAGCTGTGTGAGTATTCAGTCTGAGCTGTGTGAGTATTCAGTGTGTGCTGTGTGAGTACGCAGTGTGTGCTGTGTGAGTATTCAGTGTGTGCTGTGTGAGTATGCAGTGTGTGCTGTGTGAGTATTCAGTGTGTGCTGTGTGAGTATTAAGTGTGTGCTGTGAGTACGCAGTGTGTGCTGTGTGAGTACGCAGTGTGTGCTGTGTGAGTATTCAGTGTGTGCTGTGTGAGTACGCAGTGTGTGCTGTGTGAGTATTCAGTCTGTGCTGTGTGAGTATTCAGTGTGTGCTGTGGGAGTATTCAGTGTGTGCTGTGTGAGTACGCAGTGTGTGCTGTGTGAGTACGCAGTGTGTGCTGTGTGAGTATTCAGTCTGTGCTGTGTGAGTATTCAGTCTGTGCTGTGTGAGTATTCAGTCTGTTTTGTGTGAGTATGCAGTGTGTGCTGTGTGAGTATTCAGTGTGTGCTGTGTGAGTATTCAGTGTGTGCTGTGTGAGTATTCAGTGTGTGCTGTGTGAGTATTCAGTGTGTGCTGTGTGAGTACGCAGTGTGTGCTGTGTGAGTACGCAGTGTGTGCTGTGTGAGTATTCAGTCTGTGCTGTGTGAGTATTCAGTCTGTGCTGTGTGAGTATTCAGTCGGTGCTGTGTGAGTATTCAGTGTGTGCTGTGTGAGTATTCAGTGTGTGCTGTGTGAGTACGCAGTGTGTGCTGTGTGAGTATTCAGTCTGTGCTGTGTGAGTACCCAGTGTGTGCTGTGTGAGTACGCAGTGTGTGCTGTGTGAGTATGCAGTGTGTGCTGTGTGAGTACGCAGTGTGTGCTGTGTGAGTATTCAGTGTGTGCTGTGTGAGTATTCAGTGTGTGCTGTGTGAGTATTCAGTGTGTGCTGTGTGAGTACGCAGTGTGTGCTGTGTGAGTATTCAGTGTGTGCTGTGTGAGTACGCAGTGTGTGCTGTGTGAGTATTCAGTGTGTGCTGTGTGAGTATGCAGTGTGTGCTGTGTGAGTATTCAGTGTGTGCTGTGTGAGTATTCAGTGTGTGCTGTGAGTACGCAGTGTGTGCTGTGTGAGTACGCAGTGTGTGCTGTGTGAGTATTCAGTCTGTGCTGTGTGAGTATTCAGTGCGTGCTGTGTGAGTACGCAGTGTGTGCTGTGTGAGTACGCAGTGTGTGCTGTGTGAGTATTCAGTGTGTGCTGTGTGAGTATTCAGTGTGTGCTGTGTGAGTATTCAGTGTGTGCTGTGTGAGTATTCCGTGTGTGCTGTGTGAGTATTCAGTGTGTGCTGTGTGAGTATTCAGTGTTTGCTGTGTGAGTACGCAGTGTGTGCTGTGTGAGTACGCAGTGTGTGCTGTGTGAGTATTCAGTGTGTGCTGTGTGAGTATTCAGTGTGCTGTGAGTACGCAGTGTGTGCTGTGTGAGTACGCAGTGTGTGCTGTGTGAGTATTCAATGTGTGCTGTGTGAGTATTCAGTGTGTGCTGTGTGAGTATTCAGTCTGAGCTGTGTGAGTATTCAGTCTGAGCTGTGTGAGTATTCAGTGTGTGCTGTGTGAGTACGCAGTGTGTGCTGTGTGAGTATTCAGTGTGTGCTGTTTGAGAATGCAGTGTGTGCTGTGTGAGTATTCAGTGTGTGCTGTGTGAGTATTCAGTGTGTGCTGTGTGAGTATTCAGTCTGTGCTGTGTGATTACGCAGTGTGTGCTGTGTGAGTATTCAGTGTGTGCTGTGTGAGTACGCAGTGTGTGCTGTGTGAGTATTCAGTGTGTGCTGTGTGAGTATTCAGTCTGTGCTGTGTGAGTACGCAGTGTGTGCTGTGTGAGTATTCAGTGTGTGCTGTGTGAGTATTCAGTGTGTGCTGTGTGAGTACGCAGTGTGTGCTGTGTGAGTACGCAGTGTGTGCTGTGTGAGTATTCAGTCTGTGCTGTGTGAGTATTCAGTGTGTGCTGTGTGAGTATTCAGTGTGTGCTGTGTGAGTATTCAGTGTGTGCTGTGTGGGTACGCAGTGTGTGCTGTGTGAGCATTCAGTGTGTGCTGTGTGAGTACGCAGTGTGTGCTGTGTGAGTACGCAGTGTGTGCTGTGTGAGTATTCAGTGTGTGCTGTGTGAGTACGCAGTGTGTGCTGTGTGAGCATTCAGTGTGTGCTGTGTGAGTACGCAGTGTGTGCTGTGAGTACGCAGTGTGTGCTGTGTGAGTATTCAGTGTGTGCTGTGTGAGTATTCAGTGTGTGCTGTGTGAGTACGCAGTGTGTGCTGTGTGAGTACGCAGTGTGTGCTGTGTGAGTATTCAGTGTGTGCTGTGTGAGTACGCAGTGTGTGCTGTGTGAGTACGCAGTGTGTGCTGTGTGAGTATTCAGTCTGTGCTGTGTGAGTATTCAGTCTGTGCTGTGTGAGTATTCAGTCGGTGCTGTGTGAGTATTCAGTGTGTGCTGTGTGAGTATTCAGTGTGTGCTGTGTGAGTACGCAGTGTGTGCTGTGCGAGTATTCAGTCTGTGCTATGTGAGTACCCAGTGTGTGCTGTGTGAGTACGCAGTGTGTGCTGTGTGAGTATGCAGTGTGTGCTGTGTGAGTACGCAGTGTGTGCTGTGTGAGTATTCAGTTTGTGCTGTGTGAGTATTCAGTGTGTGCTGTGTGAGTATTCAGTGTGTGCTGTGTGAGTACGCAGTGTGTGCTGTGTGAGTATTCAGTGTGTGCTGTGTGAGTACGCAGTGTGTGCTGTGTGAGTATTCAGTGTGTGCTGTGTGAGTATGCAGTGTGTGCTGTGTGAGTATTCAGTGTGTGTTGTGTGAGTATTCAGTGTGTGCTGTGAGTACGCAGTGTGTGCTGTGTGAGTACGCAGTGTGTGCTGTGTGAGTATTCAGTGTGTGCTGTGTGAGTATTCAGTGTGTGCTGTGTGAGTACGCAGTGTGTGCTGTGTGAGTACGCAGTGTGTGCTGTGTGAGTATTCAGTGTGTGCTGTGTGAGTATTCAGTGTGTGCTGTGAGTACGCAGTGTGTGCTGTGTGAGTACGCAGTGTGTGCTGTGTGAGTATTCAGTGTGTGCTGTGTGAGTATTCAGTGTGTGCTGTGTGAGTATTCAGTGTGTGCTGTGTGAGTATTCAGTCTGAGCTGTGTGAGTATTCAGTCTGAGCTGTGTGAGTATTCAGTGTGTGCTGTGTGAGTACGCAGTGTGTGCTGTGTGAGTATTCAGTGTGTGCTGTGTGAGTATGCAGTGTGTGCTGTGTGAGTATTCAGTGTGTGCTGTGTGAGTATTCAGTGTGTGCTGTGAGTACGCAGTGTGTGCTGTGTGAGTACGCAGTGTGTGCTGTGTGAGTATTCAGTGTGTGCTGTGTGAGTACGCAGTGTGTGCTGTGTGAGTATTCAGTCTGTGCTGTGTGAGTATTCAGTGTGTGCTGTGTGAGTATTCAGTGTGTGCTGTGTGAGTACGCAGTGTGTGCTGTGTGAGTATTCAGTGTGTGCTGTGTGAGTACGCAGTGTGTGCTGTGTGAGTATTCAGTGTGTGCTGTGTGAGTATTCAGTGTGTGCTGTGTGAGTATTCAGTCTGTGCTGTGTGAGTATTCAGTCTGTGCTGTGTGAGTATTCAGTCTGTGCTGTGTGAGTATTCAGTCTGTGCTGTGTGAGTACGCAGTGTGTGCTGTGTGAGTATTCAGTGTGTGCTGTGTGAGTACGCAGTGTGTGCTGTGTGAGTACGCAGTGTGTGCTGTGTGAGTACGCAGTGTGTGCTGTGTGAGTACGCAGTGTGTGCTGTGTGAGTATTCAGTCTGTGCTGTGTGAGTATTCAGTCGGTGCTGTGTGAGTATTCAGTCTGTGCTGTGTGAGTATTCAGTCTGTGCTGTGTGAGTACGCAGTGTGTGCTGTGTGAGTATTCAGTGTGTGCTGTGTGAGTATTCAGTGTGTGCTGTGTGATTACGCAGTGTGTGCTGTGTGAGTATTCAGTGTGTGCTGTGTGAGTATTCAGTGTGTGCTGTGTGAGTATTCAGTCTGTGCTGTGTGAGTATTCAGTGTGTGCTGTGTGAGTATTCAGTCTGTGCTGTGTGAGTATTCAGTGTGTGCTGTGTGAGTATTCAGTGTGTGCTGTGTGAGTACGCAGTGTGTGCTGTGTGAGTATTCAGTGTGCTGTGTGAGTATTCAGTGTGTGCTGTGTGAGTATTCAGTGTGTGCTGTGTGAGTACGCAGTGTGTGCTGTGTGAGTATTCAGTGTGTGCTGTGTGAGTATTCAGTGTGTGCTGTGTGAGTATTCAGTGTGTGCTGTGTGAGTATTCAGTGTGTGCTGTGTGAGTACGCAGTGTATGCTGTGTGAGTATTCAGTGTGTGCTGTGTGAGTACGCAGTGTGTGCTGTGTGAGTATTCAGTGTGTGCTGTGTGAGTATTCAGTGTGTGCTGTGTGAGTATTCAGTGTGTGCTGTGTGAGTACGCAGTGTGTGCTGTGTGAGTATTCAGTGTGTGCTGTGTGAGTATTCAGTGTGTGCTGTGTGAGTACGCAGTGTGTGCTGTGTGAGTATTCAGTGTGTGCTGTGTGAGTATTCAGTGTGTGCTGTGTGAGTACGCAGTGTATGCTGTGTGAGTATTCAGTGTGTGCTGTGTGAGTACGCAGTGTGTGCTGTGTGAGTATTCAGTGTGTGCTATGTGAGTACGCAGTGTGTGCTGTGTGAGTATTCAGTGTGTGCTGTGTGAGTATTCAGTGTGTGCTGTGTGAGTACGCAGTGTGTGCTGTGTGAGTATTCAGTGTGTGCTGTGTGAGTACGCAGTGTGTGCTGTGTGAGTATTCAGTGTGTGCTGTGTGAGTATTCAGTCTGTGCTGTGTGAGTATTCAGTGTGTGCTGTGTGAGTACGCAGTGTGCTGTGTGAGTACGCAGTGTGTGCTGTGTGAGTATTCAGTGTGTGCTGTGTGAGTATTCAGTGTGTGCTGTGTGAGTACGCAGTGTGTGCTGTGTGAGTACGCAGTGTGTGCTGTGTGAGTATTCAGTCTGTGCTCTGTGAGTATTCAGTCTGTGCTGTGTGAGTATTCAGTCGGTGCTGTGTGAGTATTCAGTGTGTGCTGTGTGAGTACGCAGTGTGTGCTGTGTGAGTATTCAGTCTGTGCTGTGTGAGTACCCAGTGTGTGCTGTGTGAGTGTGCTGTGTGAGTACGCAGTGTGTGCTGTGTCAGTATGCAGTGTGTGCTGTGTGAGTACGCAGTGTGTGCTGTGTGAGTATTCAGTTTGTGCTGTGTGAGTATTCAGTGTGTGCTGTGTGAGTATTCAGTGTGTGCTGTGTGAGTACGCAGTGTGTGCTGTGTGAGTATTCAGTGTGTGCTGTGTGAGTACGCAGTGTGTGCTGTGTGAGTATTCAGTGTGTGCTGTGTGAGTATGCAGTGTGTGCTGTGTGAGTATTCAGTGTGTGTTGTGTGAGTATTCAGTGTGTGCTGTGAGTACGCAGTGTGTGCTGTGTGAGTACGCAGTGTGTGCTGTGTGAATATTCAGTGTGTGCTGTGTGAGTACGCAGTGTGTGCTGTGTGAGTACGCAGTGTGTGCTGTGTGAGTATTCAGTGTGTGCTGTGTGAGTATTCAGTGTGTGCTGTGTGAGTATTCAGTGTGTGCTGTGTGAGTATTCAGTGTGTGCTGTGTGAGTATTCAGTGTGTGCTGTGTGAGTATTCAGTGTGTGCTGTGTGAGTATTCAGTGTGTGCTGTGTGAGTACGCAGTGTGTGCTGTGTGAGTACGCAGTGTGTGCTGTGTGAGTATTCAGTGTGTGCTGTGTGATTATTCAGTGTGTGCTGTGAGTACGCAGTGTGCTGTGTGAGTACGCAGTGTGTGCTGTGTGAGTATTCAGTGTGTGCTGTGTGAGTATTCAGTGTGTGCTGTGTGAGTATTCAGTGTGTGCTGTGTGAGTATTCAGTCTGAGCTGTGTGAGTATTCAGTCTGAGCTGTGTGAGTATTCAGTGTGTGCTGTGTGAGTACGCAGTGTGTGCTGTGTGAGTATTCAGTGTGTGCTGTGTGAGTATGCAGTGTGTGCTGTGTGAGTATTCAGTGTGTGCTGTGTGAGTATTCAGTGTGTGCTGTGAGTACGCAGTGTGTGCTGTGTGAGTACGCAGTGTGTGCTGTGTGAGTACGCAGTGTGTGCTGTGTGAGTATTCAGTCTGTGCTGTGTGAGTATTCAGTGTGTGCTGTGTGAGTATTCAGTCTGTGCTGTGTGAGTATGCAGTGTGTGCTGTGAGTATTCAGTGTGTGCTGTGTGAGTATTCAGTGTGTGCTGTGTGAGTATTCAGTGTGTGCTGTGTGAGTATTCAGTGTGTGCTGTGTGAGTACGCAGTGTGTGCTGTGTGAGTACGCAGTGTGTGCTGTGTGAGTATTCAGTCTGTGCTGTGTGAGTATTCAGTCTGTGCTGTGTGAGTATTCAGTCGGTGCTGTGTGAGTATTCAGTGTGTGCTGTGTGAGTATTCAGTGTGTGCTGTGTGAGTACGCAGTGTGTGCTGTGTGAGTATTCAGTCTGTGCTGTGTGAGTACCCAGTGTGTGCTGTGTGAGTATTCAGTCTGTGCTGTGTGAGTATTCAGTCGGTGCTGTGTGAGTATTCAGTGTGTGCTGTGTGAGTATTAAGTGTGTGCTGTGTGAGTACGCAGTGTGTGCTGTGTGAGTATTCAGTCTGTGCTGTGTGAGTACCCAGTGTGTGCTGTGTGAGTATTCAGTCTGTGCTGTGTGAGTATTCAGTCGGTGCTGTGTGAGTATTCAGTGTGTGCTGTGTGAGTATTCAGTGTGTGCTGTGTGAGTACGCAGTGTGTGCTGTGTGAGTATTCAGTGTGTGCTGTGTGAGTACGCAGTGTGTGCTGTGTGAGTATTCAGTCTGTGCTGTGTGAGTATTCAGTGTGTGCTGTGTGAGTATTCAGTGTGTGCTGTGTGAGTACGCAGTGTGTGCTGTGTGAGTATGCAGTGTGTGCTGTGTGAGTACGCAGTGTGTGCTGTGTGAGTATTCAGTGTGTGCTGTGTGAGTATTCAGTGTGTGCTGTGTGAGTATTCAGTGTGTGCTGTGTGAGTACGCAGTGTGTGCTGTGTGAGTATTCAGTGTGTGCTGTGTGAGTACGCAGTGTGTGCTGTGTGAGTATTCAGTGTGTGCTGTGTGAGTATGCAGTGTGTGCTGTGTGAGTATTCAGTGTGTGCTGTGTGAGTATTCAGTGTGTGCTGTGAGTACGCAGTGTGTGCTGTGTGAGTACGCAGTGTCTGCTGTGTGAGTATTCAGTCTGTGCTGTGTGAGTATTCAGTGTGTGCTGTGTGAGTACGCAGTGTGTGCTGTGTGAGTACGCAGTGTGTGCTGTGTGAGTATTCAGTGTGTGCTGTGTGAGTATTCAGTGTGTGCTGTGTGAGTATTCAGTGTGTGCTGTGTGAGTATTCAGTGTGTGCTGTGTGAGTATTCAGTGTGTGCTGTGTGAGTATTCAGTGTGTGCTGTGTGAGTATTCAGTGTTTGCTGTGTGAGTACGCAGTGTGTGCTGTGTGAGTACGCAGTGTGTGCTGTGTGAGTATTCAGTGTGTGCTGTGTGAGTATTCAGTGTGTGCTGTGAGTACGCAGTGTGTGCTGTGTGAGTACGCAGTGTGTGCTGTGTGAGTATTCAGTGTGTGCTGTGTGAGTATTCAGTGTGTGCTGTGTGAGTATTCAGTCTGAGCTGTGTGAGTATTCAGTCTGAGCTGTGTGAGTATTCAGTGTGTGCTGTGTGAGTACGCAGTGTGTGCTGTGTGAGTATTCAGTGTGTGCTGTGTGAGTATGCAGTGTGTGCTGTGTGAGTATTCAGTGTGTGCTGTGTGAGTATTCAGTGTGTGCTGTGTGAGTATTCAGTCTGTGCTGTGTGAGTACGCGGTGTGTGCTGTGTGAGTATTCAGTGTGTGCTGTGAGTACGCAGTGTGTGCTGTGTGAGTACGCAGTGTGTGCTGTGTGAGTATTCAGTCTGTGCTGTGTGAATATTCAGTGTGTGCTGTGTGAGTACGCAGTGTGTGCTGTGTGAGTACGCAGTGTGTGCTGTGTGAGTATTCAGTGTGTGCTGTGTGAGTATTCAGTGTGTGCTGTGTGAGTATTCAGTGTGTGCTGTGTGAGTATTCAGTGTGTGCTGTGTGAGTATTCAGTGTGTGCTGTGTGAGTATTCAGTGTGTGCTGTGTGAGGATTCAGTGTGTGCTGTGTGAGTACGCAGTGTGTGCTGTGTGAGTACGCAGTGTGTGCTGTGTGAGTATTCAGTGTGTGCTGTGTGATTATTCAGTGTGTGCTGTGAGTACGCAGTGTGTGCTGTGTGAGTACGCAGTGTGTGCTGTGTGAGTATTCAGTGTGTGCTGTGTGAGTATTCAGTGTGTGCTGTGTGAGTATTCAGTGTGTGCTGTGTGAGTATTCAGTCTGAGCTGTGTGAGTATTCAGTCTGAGCTGTGTGAGTATTCAGTGTGTGCTGTGTGAGTACGCAGTGTGTGCTGTGTGAGTATTCAGTGTGTGCTGTGTGAGTATGCAGTGTGTGCTGTGTGAGTATTCAGTGTGTGCTGTGTGAGTATTAAGTGTGTGCTGTGAGTACGCAGTGTGTGCTGTGTGAGTACGCAGTGTGTGCTGTGTGAGTATTCAGTGTGTGCTGTGTGAGTACGCAGTGTGTGCTGTGTGAGTATTCAGTCTGTGCTGTGTGAGTATTCAGTGTGTGCTGTGTGAGTATTCAGTCTGTGCTGTGTGAGTATGCAGTGTGTGCTGTGTGAGTATTCAGTGTGTGCTGTGTGAGTATTCAGTGTGTGCTGTGTGAGTATTCAGTGTGTGCTGTGTGAGTATTCATTGTGTGCTGTGTGAGTACGCAGTGTGTGCTGTGTGAGTACGCAGTGTGTGCTGTGTGAGTATTCAGTCTGTGCTGTGTGAGTATTCAGTCTGTGCTGTGTGAGTATTCAGTCGGTGCTGTGTGAGTATTCAGTGTGTGCTGTGTGAGTATTCAGTGTGTGCTGTGTGAGTACGCAGTGTGTGCTGTGTGAGTATTCAGTCTGTGCTGTGTGAGTACCCAGTGTGTGCTGTGTGAGTACGCAGTGTGTGCTGTGTGAGTATGCAGTGTGTGCTGTGTGAGTACGCAGTGTGTGCTGTGTGAGTATTCAGTGTGTGCTGTGTGAGTACTCAGTGTGTGCTGTGTGAGTATTCAGTGTGTGCTGTGTGAGTACGCAGTGTGTGCTGTGTGAGTATTCAGTGTGTGCTGTGTGAGTACGCAGTGTGTGCTGTGTGAGTATTCAGTGTGTGCTGTGTGAGTATGCAGTGTGTGCTGTGTGAGTATTCAGTGTGTGCTGTGTGAGTATTCAGTGTGTGCTGTGAGTACGCAGTGTGTGCTGTGTGAGTACGCAGTGTGTGCTGTGTGAGTATTCAGTCTGTGCTGTGTGAGTATTCAGTGTGTGCTGTGTGAGTACGCAGTGTGTGCTGTGTGAGTACGCAGTGTGTGCTGTGTGAGTATTCAGTGTGTGCTGTGTGAGTATTCAGTGTGTGCTGTGTGAGTATTCAGTGTGTGCTGTGTGAGTATTCCGTGTGTGCTGTGTGAGTATTCAGTGTGTGCTGTGTGAGTATTCAGTGTTTGCTGTGTGAGTACGCAGTGTGTGCTGTGTGAGTACGCAGTGTGTGCTGTGTGAGTATTCAGTGTGTGCTGTGTGAGTATTCAGTGTGTGCTGTGAGTACGCAGTGTGTGCTGTGTGAGTACGCAGTGTGTGCTGTGTGAGTATTCAGTGTGTGCTGTGTGAGTATGCAGTGTGTGCTGTGTGAGTATTCAGTGTGTGCTGTGTGAGTATTCAGTGTGTGCTGTGTGAGTATTCAGTCTGTGCTGTGTGATTACGCAGTGTGTGCTGTGTGAGTATTCAGTGTGTGCTGTGTGAGTACGCAGTGTGTGCTGTGTGAGTATTCAGTGTGTGCTGTGTGAGTATTCAGTCTGTGCTGTGTGAGTACGCAGTGTGTGCTGTGTGAGTATTCAGTGTGTGCTGTGTGAGTATTCAGTGTGTGCTGTGTGAGTACGCAGTGTGTGCTGTGTGAGTACGCAGTGTGTGCTGTGTGAGTATTCAGTGTGTGCTGTGTGAGTATTCAGTCTGTGCTGTGTGAGTACGCAGTGTGTGCTGTGTGAGTATTCAGTGTGTGCTGTGTGAGTATTCAGTGTGTGCTGTGTGAGTATTCAGTGTGTGCTGTGTGAGTACGCAGTTTGTGCTGTGTGAGTATTCAGTGTGTGCTGTGTGAGTATTCAGTCTGTGCTGTGTGAGTATTCAGTGTGTGCTGTGTGAGTACGCAGTGTGTGCTGTGTGAGTACGCAGTGTGTGCTGTGTGAGTATTCAGTGTGTGCTGTGTGTGTATTCAGTCTGTGCTGTGTGAGTATTCAGTGTGTGCTGTGTGAGTATTCAGTCTGTGCTGTGTGAGTATTCAGTGTGTGCTGTTTGAGTACGCAGTGTGTGCTGTGTGAGTATTCAGTGTGTGCTGTGTGAGTACGCAGTGGGTGCTGTGTGAGTATTCATTGTGTGCTGTGTGAGTATTCAGTGTGTGCTGTGTGAGTATTCAGTGTGTACTGTGTGAGTACGCAGTGTGTGCTGTGTGAGTATTCAGTGTGTGCTGTGTGAGTACACAGTGTGTGCTGTGAGTACGCAGTCTGTGCTGTGTGAGTATTCAGTGTGTGCTGTGTGAGTACGCAGTGTGTGCTGTGTGAGTATTCAGTGTGTGCTGTGTGAGTATTCAGTGTGTGCTGTGTGAGTATTCAGTGTGTGCTGTGTGAGTACGCAGTGTGTGCTGTGTGAGTATTCAGTGTGTGCTGTGTGAGTATTCAGTGTGTGCTGTGTGAGTACGCAGTGTGTGCTGTGTGAGTATTCAGTGTGTGCTGTGTGAGTATTCAGTGTGTGCTGTGTGAGTACGCAGTCTGTGTTGTGTGAGTATTCGGTGTGTGCTGTGTGAGTACGCAGTGTGTGCTGTGTGAGTATTCAGTGTGTGCTGTGTGAGTACGCAGTGTGTGCTGTGTGAGTATTCAGTGTGTGCTGTGTGAGTATTCAGTGTGTGCTGTGTGAGTGTTCAGTCTGTGCTGTGTGAGTATTCAGTCTGTGCTGTGTGAGTACGCAGTGTGTGCTTTGTAAGTATTCAGTGTGTGCTGTGTGAGTACTCAGTGTGTGCTGTGTGAGTACGCAGTGTGTGCTGTGTGAGTATTCAGTGTGTGCTGTGTGAGTATTCAGTCTGTGCTGTGTGAGTATTCAGTGTGTGCTGTGTGAGTATTCAGTCTGTGCTGTGTGAGTACGCAGTGTGTGCTGTGTGAGTATTCAGTGTGTGCTGTGTGAGTACGCAGTGTGTGCTGTGTGAGTATTCAGTGTGTGCTGTGTGAGTATTCAGTCTGTGCTGTGTGAGTACGCAGTGTGTGCTGTGTGAGTATTCAGTGTGTGCTGTGTGAGTATTCATTCTGTGCTGTGTGAGTACGCAGTGTGTGCTGTGTGAGTACGCAGTGTGTGCTGTATGAGTATTCAGTGTGTGCTGCGTGAGTATTCAGTCTGTGCTGTGTGAGTACGCAGTGTGTGCTGTGTGAGTATTCAGTGTGTGCTGTGTGAGTATTCAGTGTGTGCTGTGTGAGTACGCAGTTTGTGCTGTGTGAGTATTCTGTGTGTGCTGTGTGAGTATTCTGTGTGTGCTGTGTGAGTACGCAGTGTGTGCTGTGTGAGTACGCAGTGTGTGCTGTGTGAGTACGCAGTGTGTGCTGTGTGAGTATTCAGTGTGCGCTGTGAGTATTCAGTCTGTGCTGTGTGAGTATTCAGTGTGTGCTGTGTGAGTACGCAGTGTGTGCTGTGTGAGTATTCAGTGTGTGCTGTGTGAGTATTCAGTGTGTGCTGTGTGAGTATTCAGTCTGTGCTGTGTGAGTATTCAGTGTGTGCTGTGTGAGTATTCAGTGTGTGCTGTGTGAGTACGCAGTGTGTGCTGTGTGAGTATGCAGTGTGTGCTGTGTGAGTATTCAGTGTGTGCTGTGTGAGTATTCAGTGTGTGCTGTGTGAGTATTCAGTGTGTGCTGTGTGAGTATTCAGTGTGTGCTGTGTGAGTATTCAGTCTGTGCTGTGTGAGTATGCAGTGTGTGCTGTGTGAGTATTCAGTGTGTGCTGTGTGAGTATTCAGTGTGTGCTGTGTGAGTATTCAGTGTGTGCTGTGTGAGTACGCAGTGTGTGCTGTGTGAGTATTCAGTGTGTGCTGTGTGAGTATTCAGTCTGTGCTGTGTGAGTATGCAGTGTGTGCTGTGTGAGTATTCAGTGTGTGCTGTGTGAGTATTCAGTGTGTGCTGTGTGAGTATTCAGTCTGTGCTGTGTGAGTATGCTGTGTGTGCTGTGTGAGTATTCAGTGTGTGCTATGTGAGTACTCAGTGTGTGCTGTGTGAGTATTCAGTCTGTGCTGTGTGAGTATGCAGTGTGTGCTGTGTGAGTATTCAGTCTGTGCTGTGTGAGTATTCAGTGTGTGCTGTGTGAGTATTCAGTGTGTGCTGTGTGAGTATTCAGTCTGTGCTGTGTGAGTATTCAGTGTGTGCTGTGTGAGTATTCAGTGTGTGCAGTGTGAGTATTCAGTCTGTGCTGTGTGAGTACGCAGTGTGTGCTGTGTGAGTATTCAGTGTGTGCTGTGTGAGTATTCAGTGTGTGCTGTGTGAGTATTCAGTGTGTGCTGTGTGAGTATTCAGTGTGTGCTGTGTGAGTATTCAGTCTGTGCTGTGTGAGTATTCAGTGTGTGCTGTGTGAATAATCAGTCTGTGCTGTGTGAGTACGCAGTGTGTGCTGTGAGTATTCAGTCTGTGCTGTGTGAGTACGCAGTGTGTGCTGTGTGAGTACGCAGTGTGTGCTGTGTGAGTATTCAGTCTGTGCTGTGTGAGAATGCAGTGTGTGCTGTGTGAGTATTCAGTGTGTGCTGTGTGAGTATTCAGTGTGTGCTGTGTGAGTATTCAGTCTGTGCTGTGTGAGTACGCAGTGTGTGCTGTGTGAGTATTCAGTCTGTGCTGTGTGAGTACGCAGTGTGTGCTGTGTGAGTATTCAGTGTGTGCTGTGTGAGTATTCAGTGTGTGCTGTGTGAGTATTCAGTCTGTGCTGTATGAGTACGCAGTGTGTGCTGTGTGAGTATTCAGTGTGTGCTGTGTGAGTATTCAGTGTGTGCTGTGTGAGTATTCAGTGTGTGCTGTGTGAGTATTCAGTGTGTGCTGTGTGAGTACGCAGTGTGTGCTGTGTGAGTATTCAGTGTGTGCTGTGTGAGTATTCAGTCTGTGCTGTGTGAGTACGCAGTGTGTGCTGTGTGAGTACGCAGTGTGTGCTGTGTGAGTATTCAGTGTGTGCTGTGTGAGTATTCAGTGTGTGCTGTGTGATTATTCAGTCTGTGCTGTGTGAGTACGCAGTGTGAGCTGTGTGAGTATTCAGTGTGTGCTGTGTGAGTACGCAGTGTGTGCTGTGTGAGTATTCAGTGTGTGCTGTGTGAGTATTCAGTCTGTGCTGTGTGAGTACGCAGTGTGTGCTGTGTGAGTACACAGTGTGTGCTGTGTGAGTATTCAGTGGTGCTGTGTGAGTATTCAGTGTGTGCTGTGTGAGTATTCAGTGTGTGCTGTGTGACTACGCAGTGTGTGCTGTGTGAGTATTCAGTGTGTGCTGTGTGAATACGCAGTGTGTGCTGTGTGAGTACGCAGTGTGTGCTGTGTGAGTACGCAGTGTGTGCTGTGTGAGTATTCAGTGTGTGCTGTGTGAGTATTCAGTCTGTGCTGTGTGAGTATTCAGTGTGTGCTGTGTGAGTATTCAGTCTGTGCTGTGTGAGTATTCAGTGTGTGCTGTGTGAGTATTCAGTGTTTGCTGTGTGAGTATTCAGTCTGTGCTGTGTGAGTATTCAGTGTGTGCTGTGTGAGTATTCAGTGTGTGCTGTGTGAGTATTCAGTCTGTGCTGTGTGAGTATTCAGTCTGTGCTGTGTGAGTACGCAGTGTGTGCTGTGTGAGTATTCAGTCTGTGCTGTGTGAGTACGCAGTGTGTGCTGTGTGAGTATTCAGTGTGTGCTGTGTGAGTATTCAGTGTGTGCTGTGTGAGTATTCAGTCTGTGCTGTGTGAGTATTCAGTGTGTGCTGTGTGAGTATTCAGTGTGTGCTGTGTGAGTACGCAGTGTGTGCTGTGTGAGTATTCAGTGTGTGCTGTGTGAGTATTCAGTGTGTGCTGTGTGAGTACGCAGTGTGTGCTGTGTGAGTACGCAGTGTGTGCTGTGTGAGTACGCAGTGTGTGCTGTGTGAGTATTCAGTCTGTGCTGTGTGAGTATTCAGTCTGTGCTGTGTGAGTATTCAGTGTGTGCTGTGTGAGTATTCAGTGTGTGCTGTGTGAGTATTCAGTCTGTGCTGTGTGAGTACGCAGTGTGTGCTGTGTGAGTATTCAGTGTGTGCTGTGTGAGTACGCAGTGTGTGCTGTGTGAGTACGCAGTGTGTGCTGTGTGAGTACGCAGTGTGTGCTGTGTGAGTACGCAGTGTGTGCTGTGTGAGTACGCAGTGTGTGCTGTGTGAGTACGCAGTCTGTGCTGTGTGAGTACTCAGTGTGTGCTGTGTGAGTACGCAGTGTGTGCTGTGTGAGTACGCAGTGTGTGCTCTGAGTATTCATTGTGTGCTGTGTGAGTACGCAGTGTGTGCTGTGTGAGTACGCAGTGTGTGCTGTGTAAGTACGCAGTGTGTGCTGTGTGAGTATTCAGTGTGTGCTGTGTGAGTACGCAGTGTGTGCTGTGTGAGTATTCAGTGTGTGCTGTGTGAGTATTCAGTGTGTGCTGTGTGAGTACGCAGTGTGTGCTGTGTGAGTACGCAGTGTGTGCTGTGTGAGTATTCAGTGTGTGCTGTGTGAGTACGCAGTGTGTGCTGTGTGAGTACGCAGTGTGTGCTGTGTGAGTATTCAGTGTGTGCTGTGTGAGTATTCAGTCTGTGCTGTGTGAGTATTCCGTGTGTGCTGTGTGAGTATTCAGTCTGTGCTGTGTGAGTATTCAGTCTGTGCTGTGTGAGTATTCAGTCTGTGCTGTGTGAGTATTCAGTCTGTGCTGTGTGAGTATTCAGTGTGTGCTGTGTGAGTATTCAGTGTGTGCTGTGTGAGTATTCAGTCTGTGCTGTGTGAGTATTCAGTGTGTGCTGTGTGAGTATTCAGTGTGTGCTGTGTGAGTACGCAGTGTGTGCTGTGTGAGTATTCAGTGTGTGCTGTGTGAGTATTCAGTGTGTGCTGTGTGAGTACGCAGTTTGTGCTGTGTGAGTATTCTGTGTGTGCTGTGTGAGTATTCTGTGTGTGCTGTGTGAGTACGCAGTGTGTGCTGTGTGAGTACGCAGTGTGTGCTGTGTGAGTACGCAGTGTGTGCTGTGTGAGTATTCAGTGTGCGCTGTGAGTATTCAGTCTGTGCTGTGTGAGTATTCAGTGTGTGCTGTGTGAGTACGCAGTGTGTGCTGTGTGAGTATTCAGTGTGTGCTGTGTGAGTATTCAGTGTGTGCTGTGTGAGTATTCAGTCTGTGCTGTGTGAGTATTCAGTGTGTGCTGTGTGAGTATTCAGTGTGTGCTGTGTGAGTACGCAGTGTGTGCTGTGTGAGTATGCAGTGTGTGCTGTGTGAGTATTCAGTGTGTGCTGTGTGAGTATTCAGTGTGTGCTGTGTGAGTATTCAGTGTGTGCTGTGTGAGTATTCAGTGTGTGCTGTGTGAGTATTCAGTCTGTGCTGTGTGAGTATGCAGTGTGTGCTGTGTGAGTATTCAGTGTGTGCTGTGTGAGTATTCAGTGTGTGCTGTGTGAGTATTCAGTGTGTGCTGTGTGAGTACGCAGTGTGTGCTGTGTGAGTATTCAGTGTGTGCTGTGTGAGTATTCAGTCTGTGCTGTGTGAGTATGCAGTGTGTGCTGTGTGAGTATTCAGTGTGTGCTGTGTGAGTATTCAGTGTGTGCTGTGTGAGTATTCAGTCTGTGCTGTGTGAGTATGCTGTGTGTGCTGTGTGAGTATTCAGTGTGTGCTATGTGAGTACTCAGTGTGTGCTGTGTGAGTATTCAGTCTGTGCTGTGTGAGTATGCAGTGTGTGCTGTGTGAGTATTCAGTCTGTGCTGTGTGAGTATTCAGTG
>NW_027308642.1:70000-83679 GCF_047496885.1 Scyliorhinus torazame | reverse complement strand
TGGAGGAGTGAGTGTGAAAATCAGCTGGAGGAGGAAGGGTGAAAATCAGCTGGTGGAGGAGCGAGGGAGTGAGTGAAAATCAGCTGGAGGAGTGAGGGAGTGAGTGTGAAAATCAGCTGGAGGAGGAGCGAGGGAGTGAGTGTGAAAACTAGCTGGAGGAGGAGTGAGGGAGTGTGAAAATCAGCTGGAGGAGTGAGGGAGTGAGTGTGAAAATCAGCTGGAGGGGTGAGTGTGAAAATCAGCTTGAGGACTGAGTGTGAAAATCAGCTGGAGGAGGAGCGAGGGAGTGAGTGTGAAAATCAGCTGGAGGAGTGAGTGTGAAAATCAGCTGGAGGAGGAAGAGTGAAAATCAGCTGGTGGAGGAGCGAGGGAGTGAGTGTGAAAATCAGCTGGAGGAGTGAGGGAGTGAGTGTGAAAATCAGATGGAGGAGGAGCGAGGGAGTGAGTGAGAAGATCAGCTGGACGTGGAGCGAGGGAGTGAGTGTGAAAGTTAGCTGGAGGAGGAGTGAGGGAGTGAGTGTGAAAATCAGCTGGAGGAGTGAGGGAGTGAGTGTGAAAATCAGCTGGAGGAGGGGCGAGGGAGTGAGTGTGAAAATCAGCTGGAGGAGTGAGTGTGAAAATCAGTTGGAGGAGGAAGAGTGAAAATCAGCTGGTGGAGGAGCGAGGGAGTGAGTGAAAATCAGCTGGAGGAGTGAGGGAGTGAGTGTGAAAATCAGCTGGAGGAGGAGCGAGGGAGCGAGTGAGTGTGAAAATTAGCTGGAGGAGGAGTGAGGGAGTGAGTGTGAAAATCAGCTGGTGGAGTGAGGGAGTGAGTGTGAAATCAGCTGTAGGAGGAGCGAGGGAGTGAGTGTGAAAATCAGCTGGAGGAGTGAGTGTGAAAATCAGCTGGAGGAGTGAGTGTGAAAATCAGCTGGAGGAGGAGCGAGGGTGTGAGTGTGAAAATCAGCTGGAGGAGTGAGTGTGAAAATCAGCTGGAGGAGGAAGGGTGAAAATCAGCTGGTGGAGGAGCGAGGGAGTGAGTGAAAATCAGCTGGAGGAGTGAGGGAGTGAGTGTCAAAATCAGCTGGAGGAGGAGCGAGGGAGTGAGTGTGAAAACTAGCTGGAGGAGGAGTGAGGGAGTGTGAAAATTAGCTGGAGGAGTGAGGGAGTGTGTGTGAAAATCAGCTGGAGGAGGAGCGAGGAAGTGAGTGTGAAAATCAGCTGGAGGAGGAGCGAGGGAGTGAGTGTGAAAACTAGCTGGAGGAGGAGTGAGGGAGTGTGAAAATCAGCTGGAGGCGTGAGGGAGTGAGTGTGAAAATCGGTTGGAGGAGGAGCGAGGGAGTGAGTGTGAAAATCAGCTGGAGGAGGAGCGAGGGAGTGAGTGTGAAAATCAGCTGGAGGAGTGAGTGTGAAAATCAGCTGGAGGAGGAAGAGTGAAAATGAGCTGGTGGAGGAGCGAGGGAGTGAGTGAAAATCAGCTGGAGGAGTGAGGGAGTGAGTGTGAAAATCAGCTGGAGGAGGAGCGAGGGAATGAGTGTGAAGATCAGCTGGAGGAGGAGCGAGGGAGTGAGTGTGAAAATCAGCTGGAGGAGGAGCGAGGGAGTGAGTATGAAAATCAGCTGGAGGAGTGAGTGTGAAAATCAGCTGGAGGAGGAAGAGTGAAAATCAGCTGGTGGAGGAGCGAGGGAGTGAGTGTGAAAATCAGCTGGGGGAGTCAGTGTGAAAATCAGCTGGAGGAGGAGCGAGGGAGCGAGTGAGTGTGAAAATTAGCTGGAGGAGTGAGGGAGTGAGTGTGAAAATCAGCTGGAGGAGGAGCGAGGGAGTGAGTGTGAAAATCAGCTGGAGGAGTGAGTGTGAAAATCAGCTGGAGGAGTGAGTGTGAAAATCAGCTGGAAGAGGAGTGAGGGAGTGAGTGTGAAAATCAGCTGGAGGAGTGAGTGTGAAAATCAGCTGGAGGAGGAAGGGTGAAAATCAGCTGGTGGAGGAGCAAGGGAGTGAGTGAAAATCAGCTGGAGGAGTGAGGGAGCGAGTGTGAAAATCAGCTGGAGGAGGAGCGAGGGAGTGAGTGTGAAAATCAGCTGGAGGAGTGAGGGAGTGAGTGAAAATCAGCTGGAGGGGGAGTGAGTGTGAAAATCAGCTGGAGGAGTGAGGGAGTGAGTGAAAATCAGCTGGAGGAGTGAGTGAAAATCAGCTGGAGGAGGAAGAGTGAAAATCAGCTGGTGGAGGAGCGAGGGAGTGAGTGTGAAAATCAGCTGGAGGAGTGAGTGTGAAAATCAGCTGGAGGAGGAGCGATGGAGTGAGTGTGAAAATCAGCTGGAGGAGTGAGGGAGTGAGTGTGAAAATCAGCTGGAGGAGGAGCGAGGGAGTGAGTGTGAAAATTAGCTGGAGGAGGAGTGAGTGAGTGAGTGTGAACATCAGCTGGAGGAGTGAGTGTGAAAATCAGCTGGAGGAGTGAGTGTGAAAATCAGCTGGAGGAGGAGCGAGGGAGTGAGTGTGAACATCAGCTGGAGGAGTGAGTGTGAAAATCAGCTGGAAGAGGAAGAGTGAAAATCAGCTGGTGGAGGAGCGAGGGAGTGAGTGAGTGTGAAAATGAGTTGATAGAGGAGTGAGCGAGTGTGAAAATGAGCTGGAGAGGTGAGTGATGGAGTGAGTGTGAAAATCAGGTGGAGGAGGAATGGGGGGTGAGTGAGTGTGAAAATCAGCTGGAGGAGGAGTGAGGCAGTGAGTGTGAAAATCAGCTGCAGTAGGAGTGAGGGAGTGAGTGTGAAAATCAGCTGTGGGAGGAGTGAGTGAGTGTGAATATCTGCTGGAAGAGGAGTGAGAGAGTGAGTGTGAAAATCAGCTGGAGGAGGAGTGAGGGAGTGAGTGTGAAAATCAGCTGGAAGAGGAGTGAGGGAGTGAGTGTAAATCTGCTGGAGGAGGAGTGGGGAAGTGAGTGAAAATGAGCTGCAGGAGGAGTGAGAGAGTGAGTGTGAAAATCTGCTGGAGGAGGAGTGGGGGAGTGAGTGAGTGTGAAAATCAGCTGGAGGAGGAGTGAGGGAGTGAGTGTGAAAATCAGCTAGAGGAGGAGTGGGGGAGTGAGGGAGTGTGAAAATCAGCTGGAGGAGGAGTGAATGTGAAAATCAGCTGGAGGAGCAGTGAGCGAGTGAGTGTGAAAATTAGTTGATAGAGGAGTGAGCGAGTGTGAAAATGAGCTGGAGGGGTGAGTGATGGAGTGAGTGTGAAAATCAGGTGGAGGAGGAGTGGGGAGTGAGGGAGTGTGAAAATCAGCTGGAGGAGCAGTGAGCGTGAAAATGAGTTGATAGAGGAGTGAGCGAGTGTGAAAATGAGCTGGAGGGGTGAGTGATGGAGTGAGTGTGAAAATCAGGTGGAGGAGGAGTGGGGGAGTGAGTGAGTGTGAAAATCAGCTGGAGGAGGAGTGAGGCAGTGAGTGTGAAAATCAGCTGCAGTAGGAGTGAGGGAGTGAGTGTGAAAATCAGCTGTGGGAGGAGTGAGTGAGTGAGTGTGAATATCTGCTGGAGGAGGAGTGAGAGAGTGAGTGTGAAAATCAGCTGGAGGAGGAGTGAGGGAGTGAGTGTGAATATCTGCTGGAGGAGGAGTGAGAGAGTGAGTATGAAAATCAGCTGGAGGAGTGAGTGTGAAAATCAGCTGGAGGAGGAAGAGTGAAAATCAGCTGGTGGAGGAGCGAGCGAGTGAGTGTGAAAATCAGCTGGGGGAGTGAGTGTGAAAATCAGCTGGAGGAGGAGCGAGGGAGCGAGTGAGTGTGAAAATTAGCTGGAAGAGTGAGGGAGTGAGTGTGAAAATCAGCTGGAGGAGGAGCGAGGGAGTGAGTGTGAAAATCAGCTGGAGGAGGGAGTGTGAAAATCAGCTGGAGGAGTGAGTGTGAAAATCAGCTGGAGGAGGAGTGAGGGAGTGAGTGTGAAAATCAGCTGGAGGAGTGAGTGTGAAAATCAGCTGGAGGAGGAAGGGTGAAAATCAGCTGGTGGAGGAGCGAGGGAGTGAGTGTGAAAATCAGCTGGAGGAGTGAGGGAGTGAGTGAAAATCAGCTGGAGGAGGAGCGAGGGAGTGAGTGTGAAAATCAGCTGGAGGAGTGAGGGAGCGAGTGTGAAAATCAGCTGGAGGAGGAGCGAGGGAGTGAGTGTGAAAATCAGCTGGAGGAGTGAGGGAGTGAGTGAAAATCAGCTGGAGGAGGAGCGAGGGAGTGAGTGTGAAAATCAGCTGGGGGAGTGAGTGTGAAAATCAGCTGGAGGAGGAGCGAGGGAGCGAGTGAGTGTGAAAATTAGCTGGAGGAGTGAGGGAGTGAGTGTGAAAATCAGCTGGAGGAGGAGCGAGGGAGTGAGTGTGAAAATCAGCTGGAGGAGTGAGTGTGAAAATCAGCTGGAGGAGTGAGTGTGAAAATCAGCTGGAGGAGGAGTGAGGGAGTGAGTGTGAAAATCAGCTGGAGGAGTGAGTGTGAAAATCAGCTGGAGGAGGAAGGGTGAAAATCAGCTGGTGGAGGAGCAAGGGAGTGAGTGAAAATCAGCTGGAGGAGTGAGGGAGCGAGTGTGAAAATCAGCTGGAGGAGGAGCGAGGGAGTGAGTGTGAAAATCAGCTGGAGGAGTGAGGGAGTGAGTGAAAATCAGCTGGAGGGGGAGTGAGTGTGAAAATCAGCTGGAGGAGTGAGGGAGTGAGTGAAAATCAGCTGGAGGAGTGAGTGAAAATCAGCTGGTGGAGGAGCGAGGGAGTGAGTGTGAAAATCAGCTGGAGGAGTGAGTGTGAAAATCAGCTGGAGGAGGAGCGATGGAGTGAGTGTGAAAATCAGCTGGAGGAGTGAGGGAGTGAGTGTGAAAATCAGCTGGAGGAGGAGCGAGGGAGTGAGTGTGAAAATTAGCTGGAGGAGTGAGTGTGAAAATCAGCTGGAGGAGTGAGTGTGAAAATCAGCTGGAGGAGGAGCGAGGGAGTGAGTGTGAACATCAGCTGGAGGAGTGAGTGTGAAAATCAGCTGGAAGAGGAAGAGTGAAAATCAGCTGGTGGAGGAGCGAGGGAGTGAGTGAGTGTGAAAATGAGTTGATAGAGGAGTGAGCGAGTGTGAAAATGAGCTGGAGAGGTGAGTGATGGAGTGAGTGTGAAAATCAGGTGGAGGAGGAATGGGGGGTGAGTGAGTGTGAAAATCAGCTGGAGGAGGAGTGAGGCAGTGAGTGTGAAAATCAGCTGCAGTAGGAGTGAGGGAGTGAGTGTGAAAATCAGCTGTGGGAGGAGTGAGTGAGTGTGAATATCTGCTGGAAGAGGAGTGAGAGAGTGAGTGTGAAAATCAGCTGGAGGAGGAGTGAGGGAGTGAGTGTGAAAATCAGCTGGAAGAGGAGTGAGGGAGTGAGTGTAAATCTGCTGGAGGAGGAGTGGGGAAGTGAGTGAAAATGAGCTGCAGGAGGAGTGAGAGAGTGAGTGTGAAAATCTGCTGGAGGAGGAGTGGGGGAGTGAGTGAGTGTGAAAATCAGCTGGAGGAGGAGTGAGGGAGTGAGTGTGAAAATCAGCTAGAGGAGGAGTGGGGGAGTGAGGGAGTGTGAAAATCAGCTGGAGGAGGAGTGAATGTGAAAATCAGCTGGAGGAGCAGTGAGCGAGTGAGTGTGAAAATGAGTTGATAGAGGAGTGAGCGAGTGTGAAAATGAACTGGAGGGGTGAGTGATGGAGTGAGTGTGAAAATCAGGTGGAGGAGGAGTGGGGAGTGAGGGAGTGTGAAAATCAGCTGGAGGAGGAGTGAATGTGAAAATCAGCTGGAGGAGCAGTGAGCGTGAAAATGAGTTGATAGAGGAGTGAGCGAGCGTGAAAATGAGCTGGAGGGGTGAGTGATGGAGTGAGTGTGAAAATCAGGTGGAGGAGGAGTGGGGGAGTGAGTGAGTGTGAAAATCAGCTGGAGGAGGAGTGAGGCAGTGAGTGTGAATATCTGCTGGAGGAGGAGTGAGAGAGTGAGTGTGAAAATCAGCTGGAGGAGGAGTGAGGGAGTGAGTGTGAATATCTGCTGGAGGAGGAGTGAGAGAGTGAGTATGAAAATCAGCTGGAGGAGTGAGTGTGAAAATCAGCTGGAGGAGGAAGAGTGAAAATCAGCTGGTGGAGGAGCGAGGGAGTGTGTGAGAAAATCAGCTGGGGGAGTGAGTGTGAAAATCAGCTGGAGGAGGAGCGAGGGAGCGAGTGAGTGTGAAAATTAGCTGGAAGAGTGAGGGAGTGAGTGTGAAAATCAGCTGGAGGAGGAGCGAGGGAGTGAGTGTGAAAATCAGCTGGAGGAGTGAGTGTGAAAATCAGCTGGAGGAGTGAGTGTGAAAATCAGCTGGAGGAGGAGTGAGGGAGTGAGTGTGAAAATCAGCTGGAGGAGTGAGTGTGAAAATCAGCTGGAGGAGGAAGGGTGAAAATCAGCTGGTGGAGGAGCGAGGGAGTGAGTGTGAAAATCAGCTGGAGGAGTGAGGGAGTGAGTGAAAATCAGCTGGAGGAGGAGCGAGGGAGTGAGTGTGAAAATCAGCTGGAGGAGTGAGGGAGCGAGTGTGAAAATCAGCTGGAGGAGGAGCGAGGGAGTGAGTGTGAAAATCAGCTGGAGGAGTGAGGGAGTGAGTGAAAATTAGCTGGAGGAGGGGTGAGGGAGTGAGTGTGAACATCAGCTGGAGGAGTGAGTGTGAAAATCAGCTGGAGGAGTGAGTGTGAAAATCAGCTGGAGGAGGAGCGAGGGAGTGAGTGTGAACATCAGCTGGAGGAGTGAGTGTGAAAATCAGCTGGAAGAGGAAGAGTGAAAATCAGCTGGTGGAGGAGCGAGGGAGTGAGTGAGTGTGAAAATGAGTTGATAGAGGAGTGAGCGAGTGTGAAAATGAGCTGGAGGGGTGAGTGATGGAGTGAGTGTGAAAATCAGGTGGAGGAGGAGTGGGGGAGTGAGTGAGTGTGAAAATCAGCTGGAGGAGGAGTGAGGCAGTGAGTGTGAAAATCAGCTGCAGTAGGAGTGAGGGAGTGAGTGTGAAAATCAGCTGTGGGAGGAGTGAGTGAGTGTGAATATCTGCTGGAAGAGGAGTGAGAGAGTGAGTGTGAAAATCAGCTGGAGGAGGAGTGAGGGAGTGAGTGTGAAAATCAGCTGGAAGAGGAGTGAGGGAGTGAGTGAAAATCTGCTGGAGGAGGAGTGAGGGAGTGAGTGTGAAAATCAGCTGGAAGAGGAGTGAGGGAGTGAGTGTAAATCTGCTGGAGGAGGAGTGGGGAAGTGAGTGAAAATGAGCTGCAGGAGGAGTGAGAGAGTGAGTGTGAAAATCTGCTGGAGGAGGAGTGGGGGAGTGAGTGAGTGTGAAAATCAGCTGGAGGAGGAGTGAGGGAGTGAGTGTGAAAATCAGCTGGAGGAGGAGTGAATGTGAAAATCAGCTGGAGGAGCAGTGAGCGAGTGAGTGTGAAAATTAGTTGATAGTGGAGTGAGCGAGTGTGAAAATGAGCTGGAGGGGTGAGTGATGGAGTGAGTGTGAAAATCAGGTGGAGGAGGAGTGGGGGAGTGAGTGAGTGTGAAAATCAGCTGGAGGAGCAGTGAGCGTGAAAATGAGTTGATAGAGGAGTGAGCGAGTGTGAAAATGAGCTGGAGGGGTGAGTGATGGAGTGAGTGTGAAAATCAGGTGGAGGAGGAGTGGGGGAGTGAGTGAGTGTGAAAATCAGCTGGAGGAGGAGTGAGGCAGTGAGTGTGAAAATCAGCTGCAGTAGGAGTGAGGGAGTGAGTGTGAAAATCAGCTGTGGGAGGAGTGAGTGAGTGAGTGTGAATATCTGCTGGAGGAGGAGTGAGAGAGTGAGTGTGAAAATCAGCTGGAGGAGGAGTGAGGGAGTGAGTGTGAAAATCAGCTGGAAGAGGAGTGAGGGAGTGAGTGAAAATCAGCTGGAGGAGGAGTGAGGGAGTGAGTGTGAAAATCAGCTGGAGGAGGAGTGGGGAAGTGAGTGAAAATGAGCTGGAGGAGGAGTGAGAGAGTGAGTGTGAAAATCAGCTGGAGGAGGAGTGAGGGAGTGAGTGTGAAAATCAGCTAGAGGAGGAGTGGGGGAGTGAGGGAGTGTGAAAATCAGCTGGAGGAGGAGTGAATGTGAAAATCAGCTGGAGGAGCAGTGAGCGAGTGAGTGTGAAAATTAGTTGATAGAGGAGTGAGCGAGTGTGAAAATGAGCTGGAGGGGTGAGTGATGGAGTGAGTGTGAAAATCAGGTGGAGGAGGAGTGGGGGAGTGAGTGAGTGTGAAAATCAGCTGGAGGAGGAGTGAGGCAGTGAGTGTGAAAATCAGCTGCAGTAGGAGTGAGGGAGTGAGTGTGAAAATCAGCTGTGGGAGGAGTGAGTGAGTGAGTGTGAATATCTGCTGGAGGAGGAGTGAGAGAGTGAGTGTGAAAATCAGCTGGAGGAGGAGTGAGGGAGTGAGTGTGAAAATCAGCTGGAAGAGGAGTGAGGGAGTGAGTGAAAATCAGCTGGAGGAGGAGTGAGGGAGTGAGTGTGAAAATCAGCTGGAGGAGGAGTGGGGAAGTGAGTGAAAATGAGCTGGAGGAGGAGTGAGAGAGTGAGTGTGAAAATCTGCTGGAGGAGGAGTGGGGGAGTGAGTGAGTGTGAAAATTAGCTGGAGGAGGAGTGAGGGAGTGAGTGTGAAAATCAGCTAGAGGAGGAGTGGGGGAGTGAGGGAGTGTGAAAATCAGCTGGAGGAGGAGTGAATGTGAAAATCAGCTGGAGGAGCAGTGAGCGAGTGAGTGTGAAAATTAGTTGATAGAGGAGTGAGCGAGTGTGAAAATGAGCTGGAGGGGTGAGTGATGGAGTGAGTGTGAAAATCAGGTGGAGGAGGAGTGGGGGAGTGAGGGAGTGTGAAAATCAGCTGGAGGAGGAGTGAATGTGAAAATCAGCTGGAGGAGCAGTGAGCGTGAAAATGAGTTGATAGAGGAGTGAGCGAGTGTGAAAATGAGCTGGAGGGGTGAGTGATGGAGTGAGTGTGAAAATCAGGTGGAGGAGGAGTGGGGGAGTGAGTGAGTGTGAAAATCAGCTGGAGGAGGAGTGAGGCAGTGAGTGTGAAAATCAGCTGCAGTAGGAGTGAGGCAGTGAGTGTGAAAATCAGCTGTGGGAGGAGTGAGTGAGTGAGTGTGAAAATCTGCTGGAGGAGGAGTGAGAGTGAGTGAAAATCAGCTGGAGGATGAGTGGGGGAGTGAGTGAAAATCTGCTGGAGGAGGAGTGGGGGAGTGAGTGAAAATCAGCTGGAGGAGGAGTGGGGGAGTGAGTGAGTGTGAAAATCAGCTGGAGGAGGAGTGAGGGAGTGAGTGTGAAAATCAGCTAGAGGAGGAGTGGGGGAGTAAGTGAGTGTGAAAATCAGCTGGAGAAGGAGTGAGGAAGTGAGTGAAAATCAGCTGGAGAAGCGAGGGACTGAGTGAAAATCAGCTGGAGGAATGAGGGAGGGAGTGAAAATCAGCTGGAGGAGCAGTGAGGGAGTGAGTGTGAAAATCAGCTGGAGGAGTGAGGGAGTGAGTGAATATCAGCTGGAGGAGGAGTGAGGGAGTGAGTGAATATCAGCTGGGGGAGGGAGTGAGGGAGTGTGTTCCCCTCTCCCTTCCCCCCACTTTCCTCCTGTCTCTCTGCCTCTCTCTGTCTCTCTCTCTGTTTCTCTCTGTCTCTCGCTCTCTGTCTCTTCGTCTCTCTCTCTCTGTCTCTCACTGTTTCTCTCTCTCCATCCGTCTCTCTCTCGCTCCCTGTCTCTCTCCCTCTCCGTCTCTCTCTCTCTCCGTCTCTCTCCTCCGTCTCTCTCCTCCGTCTCTCTCCTCCGTCTCTCTCTCCGTCTCTCTCTCCGTCTCTCTCCCTGACTGTTTCTCTGTCTGTCCCTCTCACCCTCTGTCTCTGTCTCTCTCTCTCTCTCTCTCCGTCTATCTCTCTCTCTCTGTCTCTCTCCCTCTGTCTCTCTCTCTCTCTGTGTGTCTCTCTCTCTGTCCCTCTCACCCTCTGTCTCTGTCTCTCTCTCTGTCTCGTTCACCGTCTCTCTCTCCGTCTATCTCTTTCCCTCTGCCTCTCTTACCGTCTCTCTCTCTCCATCTGTCTCTCTCTCTCTGTCTCTCTCTCGGTTTCTCTCTCTCTGTCTCTCTCGGTCTCTCTCTCTGTCTCTCACTGTTTCTCTCTCTCCATCTCTCTCTCCATCTCTCTCTCCCACTCCCTCTCTCCCTCTGTCTCTCTCCCTCTCCGTCTCTCTCTCCGTCTCTGCCTCTGTTTCTCTCTCTGTCTTTCTCTGTCTGTCCCTCTCACCCTCTCTCTCTCTGTCTCTCACCGTCTCTCTCTCTCTCTGTCTGTCTCTCTCTCTGTCTCTCTTTCTCCGTCTATCTCTCCCTCTCTGTCCAACTCCCTCTCTCTCTGTCTGTCTCTCTCCGTCTCTCTCTCTCCCTCTCTCTCTCTCTGTCTGTCTCTCTCCGTCTCTCTCTCTCCCTCTGTCTTTCTCTGTTTGTCTCTCTCACCGTCTCTCTCTCTCTCCGTCTATCTCTCTCTCTCTGCCTCTCTCTCTGTCTCTCTTTCTCTGTCTATCTCTCTCTCTCTGCCCAACTCCCTCTCTCTCTGCCTCTCTCACCGTCTCTCTCTCTGTCTCTCTCTGTCTCTCTCTCTCCCTCTGTCTATCTCACTGTCTTTCTATCTCTCTCTCCGTCTCTGTCTCTGACTGTTTCTCTCTCTCTGTCCCTCTCACTCTGTCACCCTCTATCTATCCCTCTGTCTCTCTCTCCGTCTATCTCTCTCCCTCTCCCTCTCTCTCTCTCTGTCACTGGGGGGATGGGGACTGGTGATGTTGGACGAAGTCAGTGTTTGGAACCTTAAGAGGTTGCGGCGAGCTTTCCACCTTAACAATGCGAGTGGCAGAGGCAGCAGCTGTTGTGTGTGTGTGAGAGTCAGTGCTGTACAGGGTGCTGAGCTGTCACTATGTGCATCTCTGCAGTCTGGAGCATCCTGTAGCCTGGCCTGTGTGCATCCCTGAGTCAGAGCGTCCGCTTTGAATAATTCTCTCCCCCTCTCTCCCCTTCTCTCTCTCTCTCTCACACCCACCTCCCTCCCTCCATCCCTCCCTCCTCATGGCGTTTTCACTGACAGAGATGCTGAGTGAGTTGGCGCTCGGATGCCTGCTGTTCCCTGGTCTGTTTACCCTCAGTAAGAGATGTCTGAAGAAGCTGCCACTCAGTGGCTGGGGAGAGTCCGACGCGGTCATTGTCTCGACCAGGTGAGTCTGTCCCCGTAAATCTGGGCCGGAGAGAGACAGAGAGAGAGAGGGGGGAATCTGGGCCGGAGAGAGAGAGAGAGAGAGGGGGGGGAAATCTGGGCCGGAGAGAGACAGAGAGAGAGAGAGAGAGGGCGGGGGGGAAATCTGGGCCGGAGAGAGACAGAGAGAGAGAGGGGGGAATCTGGGCCGGAGAGAGAGAGAGAGAGAGGGGGGGGGAAATCTGGGCCGGAGAGAGACAGAGAGAGAGAGAGGGGGGGGGGGGGAAATCTGGGCCGGAGAGAGACAGAGAGAGAGAGGGGGGAATCTGGGCCGGAGAGAGAGAGAGAGGGAGGGGGGAATCTGGGCCGGAGAGAGAGAGAGAGAGAGGGGGGGGAAATCTGGGCCGGAGAGAGAGAGAGAGAGGGGGGGGGGAATCTGGGCCGGAGAGAGAGAGAGAGAGAGAGGGGAGAATCTGGGCCGGAGAGAGAGAGAGAGAGAGGGGGAATCTGGGCCGGAGAGAGAGAGAGAGGGAGGGGGGAATCTGGGCCGGAGAGAGACAGAGAGAGAGAGGGGGGGGAAATCTGGGCCGGAGAGAGACAGAGAGAGAGAGGGGGGAATCTGGGCCGGAGAGAGACAGAGAGAGAGAGGGGGGAATCTGGGCCGGAGAGAGAGAGAGAGGGAGGGGGGAATCTGGGCCGGAGAGAGAGAGAGAGGGAGGGGGGAATCTGGGCCAGAGAGAGAGAGAGAGGGAGGGGGGAATCTGGGCCGGAGAGAGAGAGAGAGAGAGAGGGGGGAATCTGGGCCGGAGAGAGAGAGAGAGAGAGGGGGAATCTGGGCCGGAGAGAGAGAGAGAGGGAGGGGGGAATCTGGGCCGGAGAGAGACAGAGAGAGAGAGGGGGGGGAAATCTGGGCCGGAGAGAGACAGAGAGAGAGAGGGGGGAATCTGGGCCGGAGAGAGAGAGAGAGAGAGGGGGAATCTGGGCCGGAGAGAGACAGAGAGAGAGAGGGGGGAATCTGGGCCGGAGAGAGAGAGAGAGAGGGGGGGAATCTGGGCCGGAGAGAGAGAGAGAGGGAGGGGGGAATCTGGGCCGGAGAGAGAGAGAGAGGGAGGGGGGAATCTGGGCCAGAGAGAGAGAGAGAGGGAGGGGGGAATCTGGGCCGGAGAGAGAGAGAGAGAGAGAGGGGGAATCTGGGCCGGAGAGAGAGAGAGAGGGGGAATCTGGGCCGGAGAGAGAGAGAGAGGGAGGGGGGAATCTGGGCCGGAGAGAGAGAGAGAGGGAGGGGGGAATCTGGGCCAGAGAGAGAGAGAGAGGGAGGGGGGAATCTGGGCCGGAGAGAGAGAGAGAGAGAGAGGGGGAATCTGGGCCGGAGAGAGAGAGAGAGAGAGGGGGAATCTGGGCCGGAGAGAGAGAGAGAGGGAGGGGGGAATCTGGGCCGGAGAGAGAGAGAGAGAGAGAGAGAGAGAGGGGGAATCTGGGCCGGAGAGAGAGAGAGAGAGAGAGAGAGAGAGGGGGAATCTGGGCCGGAGAGAGAGAGAGAGAGAGGGGGAATCTGGGCCGGAGAGAGAGAGAGGGAGGGGGGTATCTGGGCCGGAGAGAGAGAGAGAGGGAGGGGGGAATCTGGGCCAGAGAGAGAGAGAGAGGGAGGGGGGAATCTGGGCCGGAGAGAGAGAGAGAGAGAGGGGGGGAATCTGGGCCGGAGAGAGAGAGAGAGAGGGGGAATCTGGGCCGGAGAGAGAGAGAGGGGGAATCTGGGCCGGAGAGAGAGAGGGGGAATCTGGGCCGGAGAGAGAGAGAGAGAGGGGGAATCTGGGCCGGAGAGAGAGAGAGAGAGAGGGAGGGGGGAATCTGGGCCAGAGAGAGAGAGAGGGAGGGGGGAATCTGGGCCGGAGAGAGAGAGAGAGAGGGAGGGGGGAATCTGGGCCGGAGAGAGAGAGGGAGGGGGGAATCTAGGCCGGAGAGAGAGAGAGAGAGAGAGAGAGAGAGAGAGGGGGAATCTGGGCCGGAGAGAGAGAGAGAGAGGGGAATCTGGGCCGGAGAGAGAGAGAGAGAGAGGGGGGGGAATCTGGGCCGGAGAGAGAGAGAGAGGGAGGGGGGAATCTGGGCCGGAGCGAAAGAGAGAGAGAGAGAGAGAGAGAGGGAATCTGGGCCGGCGAGAGAGAGAGAGAGAGAGAGGGGGGGGGGGGGGGGGTGAATCTGGGCCGGAGAGAGAGAGAAAGAGAGAGAGAGAGGGGGAATCTGGGCCGGAGAGAGAGAGAGGGAGGGGGGGAATCTGGGCCGGAGAGAGAGAGGGAGGGGGGGAACCTGGGCCGGAGAGAGAGAGAGGGGGTGAAATCTGGGCCGGAGAGAGAGAAAGAGAGAGAGAGAGGGTGAATCTGGGCTGGAGAGAGAGAGAAAGAGAGAGAGAGAGGGGGAATCTGGGCCGGAGAGAGAGAGGGAGGGGGGAAATCTGGGCCGGAGAGAGAGAGAGGGGGTGAAATCTGGGCCGGAGAGAGAGAAACTGGGCCAGAGAGAGAGAGAGAGAGAGAGCGAGGGG
>NW_027308642.1:57500-60000 GCF_047496885.1 Scyliorhinus torazame | reverse complement strand
GCGAGAGAGTGAGTGCGAGAGAGTGAGTGCGAGAGAGTGAGTGCGAGAGAGTGAGTGCGAGAGAGTGAGTGCGAGTGTGTGTGAGGGAGTGAGTGTGTGAGGGGGAGAGTGTGTGAGGGGGAGAGTGTGTGAGGGGGAGAGTGTGTGAGGGGGAGAGTGTGTGAGGGGGAGAGTGTGTGAGGGGGAGAGTGTGTGAGGGGGAGAGTGTGTGAGGGGGAGAGTGTGTGAGGGGGAGAGTGTGTGAGGGGGAGAGTGTGTGAGGGGGAGAGTGTGTGAGGGGGAGAGTGTGTGAGGGGGAGAGTGTGTGAGGGGGAGAGTGTGTGAGGGGGAGAGTGTGTGAGGGGGAGAGTGTGTGAGGGGGAGAGTGTGTGAGGGGGAGAGTGTGTGAGGGGGAGAGTGTGTGAGGGGGAGAGTGTGTGAGGGGGAGAGTGTGTGAGGGGGAGAGTGTGTGAGGGGGAGAGTGTGTGAGGGGGAGAGTGTGTGAGGGGGAGTGTGTGTGAGGGGGAGTGTGTGTGAGGGGGAGTGTGTGTGAGGGGGAGTGTGTGTGAGGGGGAGTGTGTGTGAGGGGGAGTGTGTGTGAGGGGGAGAGTGTGTGTGGGAGAGTGAGAGCAAGAGAGTGTGAGGGTGGGAGTGTGTGAGGGAGAGAGTGAGAGCAAGAGAGTCTGAGTGCGAGAGAGACTGTATGTGAGTGTGCAAGAGAGTGTGTATGAGCGAGAATGGGTGTATGTGTGCATGAGAGGGAGTGTGTGTGCGTGTGGGAGAGTGTGTGTGAGAGAGAAAGTGTGTGCATGAGAGAGATTGTGAGAGTGTGTGAGAGGGAGAGTGCGAGAGAGAGTGTGTGAGAGAGGGAGAGAGACTGTGTGTGAGAGTGTGTGTGTGTGTGAGAGAGTGTGTATGAATGAGTGGGCGCGAGAGTGTGTGTGCGAGGGAGAGTGGGTGTGTGAGTGGGTGTGTGAAAGAGTGAGTGTGTGTGACTGTGTGAGAGTGTGTTTGTGTGGGAGACAGTGTGTGTGAGAGTGTGCGAGAGAGAGTGTGAGAGTGTGTGTGAGTGGGTGTGAAAGAGTGAGTGTGCGTGTGTGACTGTATGAGAGTGTGTGTGTGTGAGGGCCAGTGTGTGAGAGAGAGTTTGTGAGAGTGTGTGTGAGCGAGGGAGTGAGTGTGAGACAGAGAGAGTGTGTGAGATGTGAGTGTGAGAGAGTGTGCGTGAGAGTGAGAGAGTATGAGAGTGAGTGTGAATGAGAGTGTGTGAGATAGAGAGATGTGAGAGAGAGAGTGCAAGATTGAGAGTGTGAGATAGAGAGTGTGTGAGAGAGAGTGTGAGAGTGAGTGTGTGTGTGACAGAGTGTATGTGAGAGTGTGAGAAAGAGTGTGTGAGAGAGTATGACAGTGAGTGTGAATGAGAGTGTGTGAGATAGAGAGATGTGAGTGAGAGTGAGAGAGAGTGCAAGATTGAGAGAGTGTGAGATAGAATGCGAGAGCGATAGAGAGAGCGAGAGAGTGAGAGAGAGAGTGCGTGAGAGAGTGTGCACGGGAGAGAGTATGTGTGAGAGTGTGTTTATGTGAGAGTGTGTTTGTGTGAGAGTGTGTGTGTGTGAGAGTGTGTTGAGAGTGTGTGTGTGAGTGGGTGTGTGAAAGAGTGTGCGTGTGTGACTGTGAGAGTGTGTGTGAGAGACAGTGTGTGTGAGAGAGAGAGTGTGAGCGAGGGAGTGAGTGAGACAGAGAGAGTGTGAGATGTGTGTGTGCGAGAGAGAGTGTGAGTGAGTGTATGAATGAGAGTGTGTGAGATAGAGAGATGTGAGAGAGAGTGCAAGATTGAGAGTGTGAGATAGAATGCGAGAGAGTGTGTGAGAGAGAGTGTGTGTGTGAGAGAGAGTGTGTGTGTGAGAGAGTGTGAGAGAGAGTGTGAGAAAGAGTGCGAGAGTGAGTGCGAGAGAGTGAGTGCGAGAGAGTGAGTGCGAGAGAGTGAGTGCGAGGAGAGAGTGAGGGAGAGAGAGTGAGGGAGAGAGAGTGAGGGAGAGACTGTGTGAGGGAGAGACTGTGTGAGGGAGAGACTGTGTGAGGGAGAGACTGTGTGAGGGAGAGACTGTGTGAGGGAGAGACTGTGAGAGCGAGAGAGTGTGTGAGGGAGTGTGTGAGGGAGAGAGTGAGAGCGAGAGAGTCTGAGTGCGAGAGAGACTGTATGTGAGTGTGCAAGAGAGTGTGTATGAGCGAGAATGGGTGTATGTGTGCATGAGAGGGAGTGTGTGCGTGTGGGAGAGTGTGTGTGAGAGAGAAAGTGTGTGCATGAGAGAGATTTTGAGAGTGTGTGAGAGGGAGAGTGCGAGAGAGAGTGTGTGAGAGAGGGAGAGAGACTGTGTGTGAGAGTGTGTGTGTGTGAGAGAGTGTGTGCGAGAGTGTGCATGAATGAGTGGGCACGAGAGTGTGTGTGCGAGGGAGAGAGTATGTGTGAGAGTGGGTGTGTGACTGTGTGAGAGTGTGTTTGTGTGGGAGACAGTGTGTG
>NW_027308642.1:0-52500 GCF_047496885.1 Scyliorhinus torazame | reverse complement strand
GGGGGAGAGAGAGTGGCAGGGAGAGAGAGTGAGTGTGGCAGGGAGAGAGAGTGAGTGTGGCAGAGAGAGAGAGTGAGTGTGGCAGAGAGAGAGTGAGTGTGACAGGGAGAGAGTGAGTGTGACAGGGAGAGAGCGAGTGTGACAGGGAGAGAGAGTGAGTGTGACAGGGAGAGAGTGAGTGTGACAGGGAGAGAGCGAGTGTGACAGGGAGAGAGAGTGAGTGTGGCAGGGAGAGAGAGTGAGTGTGGCAGGGAGAGAGTGAGTGTGGCAGGGAGAGAGTGTGAGTGTGGCAGGGAGAGAGAGTGAGTGTGGCAGGGAGAGAGCGAGTGTGACAGTGAGAGAGAGTGAGTGTGGCAGGGAGAGTGAGTGTGGCAGGGAGAGCGAGTGAGTGTGGCAGGGAGAGAGAGAGTGTGGCATGGAGAGAGAGTGAGTGTGGCAGGGAGAGAGTGAGTGTGGCAGAGAGAGAGAGTGAGTATGGCAGGGAGAGAGCGACTGTGACAGTGAGAGAGTGAGTGTGACAGGGAGTGAGAGAGAGTGTGGCAGGGAGAGAGAGCGAGTGTGGCAGGGAGAGAGTGAGTGTGGCAGGGAGAGAGCGAGTGTGACAGGGAGAGAGAGTGTGGCAGGGAGAGGGTGAGTGTGGCAGGGAGAGAGAGTGAGTGTGACAGCGAGAGAGTGAGTGTGGCAGGGAGAGAGAGTGAGTGTGACAGGGAGAGGGTGAGTGTGACGGGGAGAGAGAGAGTGTGGCAGAGAGAGAGAGTGTGGCAGAGAGAGAGAGTGTGGCAGGGAGAGAGAGTGAGTGTGACGGGGAGAGAGAGTGAGTGTGACAGCGAGAGAGTGAGTGTGGCAGGGAGAGAGAGTGAGTGTGACAGGGAGAGGGTGAGTGTGACGGGAGAGAGAGAGTGTGGCAGAGAGAGAGAGTGTGGCAGAGAGAGAGAGTGTGGCAGGGAGAGAGAGTGAGTGTGACGGGGAGAGAGAGTGAGTGTGACGGGGAGAGAGAGTGAGTGTGACAGGGGGAGAGTGAGTGTGGCAGGGAGAGAGTGAGCGAGCTTGGGAGGGAGAGAGAGAGTGTGACGGGGAGAGAGAGTGAGTGTGACAGGGAGAGGGTGAGTGTGACGGGGAGAGAGAGAGTGTGGCAGAGAGAGAGAGTGTGGCAGAGAGAGAGAGTGTGGCAGGGAGAGAGAGTGAGTGTGACGGGGAGAGAGAGTGAGTGTGACAGGGAGAGAGTGAGTGTGGCAGGGAGAGAGTGAGCGAGCTTGAGAGGGAGAGAGAGTGTGTGACCGGGAGAGAGTGAGTGTGACGGGGAGAGAGAGTGAGTGTGACAGGGATAGAGAGTGAGTGTGGCAGGGAGAGAGAGTGAGTGTGGCAGAGAGAGAGTGAGTGTGGCAGAGAGAGAGTGAGTGTGGCAGGGAGAGAGTGAGTGTGGCAGGGAGAGAGTGAGTGTGGCAGGGAGAGAGTGAGTGTGACGGAGAGAGAGTGAGTGTGACGGAGAGAGAGTGAGTGTGACGGAAAGAGTGAGTGTGGCAGGGAGAGAGTGAGTGTGACAGGGAGATAGAGTGGAGTGTGACAGGGAGAGAGTGAGTGTGACGGGGAGAGAGAGTGAGTGTGACGGGGAGAGAGAGTGAGTGTGGCAGGGAGAGCGAGTGAGTGTGGCAGGGAGAGAGAGTGAGTGTGGCAGAGAGAGAGAGTGAGTGTGGCAGAGAGAGAGTGAGTGTGACAGGGAGAGAGAGTGAGTGGCAGGGAGAGAGAGCGTGGCAGGGAGAGAGAGAGTGTGGCAGGGAGAGAGAGTGAGTGTGGCAGGGAGAGAGCGTGTGTGATGGAGAGAGAGTGAGTGTGGCAGGGAGAGAGTGAATGTTGCAGGGAGAGTCAGTGTGGCAGGGAGAGAGAGTGAGTGTGGCAGGGAGAGAGAGCGAGTGTGGCAGGGAGAGAGAGTGGGTGTGACAGGGATAGAGTGAGTGTGGCAGGGAGAGAGAGTGAGTGTGGCAGGGAGAGAGAGTGAGTGTGGCAAGGAGAGAGGGTGAGTGTGGCAGGGAGAGAGATTGTGGCAGGGAGAGAGAGTGAGTGTGACAGGGAGAGAGAGTGAGTGTGACAGGCGGAGAGAGATAGTGGCAGGGAGAGAGAGTGAGTGTGATAGGGATAGAGTAAGTGACAGAGAAAGAGTGAGTGTGGCAGGGAGAGAGCGAGTGTGGCAGAGAGAGAGCGAGTGTGGCAGGGAGAGAGAGTGAGTGTGGCAGGGAGAGAGAGTGAGTGTGGCAGGGAGAGAGAGTGAGTGTGGCAGGGAGAGAGAGTGAGTGTGGCAGAGAGAGAGTGAGTGTGGCAGGGAGAGAGAG
The DNA here is from genome assembly GCF_047496885.1 of Scyliorhinus torazame. NCBI lineage: Eukaryota > Metazoa > Chordata > Chondrichthyes > Carcharhiniformes > Scyliorhinidae > Scyliorhinus > Scyliorhinus torazame. The sequence continues at coordinate 50,173 of NW_027308642.1, read as the reverse complement.
TGAGTGTGGCAGGGAGAGAGAGCGAGTGTGGCAGGGAGAGAGCGTGTGTGACGGAGAGAGAGTGAGTGTGGCAGGGAGAGAGTGAATGTGGCAGGGAGCGAGAGTCAGTGTGGCAGGGAGAGAGAGTGTGTGTGGCAGGGAGAGAGAGTGTGTGTGGCAGGGAGAGAGAGTGAGTGTGGCAGGGAGAGAGAGTGGGTGTGACAGGGATAGAGTGGGTGTGGCAGGGAGAGAGAGTGAGTGTGGCAGGGAGTGAGAGTGAGTGTGGCAGGGAGTTAGAGTGAGTGTGGCAGGGAGAGAGAGTGGGTGTGGCAGGGAGAGAGATTGTGGCAGGGAGAGAGAGTGAGTGTGACAGGGAGAGAGAGTGAGTGTGACAGGCGGAGAGAGATAGTGGCAGGGAGAGAGAGTGAGTGTGACAGGGATAGAGTAGGTGACAGAGAAAGAGTGAGTGTGGCAGGGAGAGAGCGAGTGTGGCAGGGAGAGAGCGAGTGTGGCAGGGAGAGAGAGCGATTGTGGCAGGGAGAGAGAGTGAGTGTGGCAGGGAGAGAGAGTGAGTGTGGCAGGGAGAGAGAGTGAGTGTGGCAGGGAGAGAGAGTGAGTGTGGCAGGGAGAGAGAGTGAGTGTGGCAGGGAGAGAGTGAGTGTGGCAGGGAGAGAGTGAGTGTGGCAGGGAGAGAGAGTGAATGTGGCAGGGAGAGAGAGTGAGTGTGGCAGAGAGAGTGAGTGTGGCAGAGAGAGAGTGAGTGTGGCAGAGAGAGAGTGAGTGTGGCAGAGAGAGAGTCTGAGTGTGACAGGGAGAGAGAGTGAGTGTGGCACAGAGAGAGAGAGTGAGTGTGGCAGAGAGAGAGTCTGAGTGTGACAGGGAGAGAGAGCGAGTGTGGCACAGAGAGAGAGAGTGAGTGTGGCAGGGAGAGAGAGTGAGTGTGGCAGGGAGAGAGAGTGTGGCAGGGAGAGAGAGTGTGGCAGGGAGAGAGAGTGAGTGTGGCAGAGAGAGAGTGAGTGTGGCAGGGAGAGAGTGAGTGTGACAGGGGGAGAGAGATAGTGGCAGGGAGAGAGAGTGAGTGTGACAGGGATAGAGTAAGTGACAGAGAGAGAGTGAGTGAGGCAGGGAGAGAGTGATTGTGACAGGGAGAGAGAGTGAGTGTGGCAGGGAGAGAGTGAGTGTGGCAGGGAGAGAGTGAGTGTGGCAGGGAGAGAGAGTGAGTGTGGCAGGGAGAGAGCGAGTGTGACAGGGAGAGAGAGTGCGTGTGGCAGGGAGAGAGTGAGTATGGCAGGGAGAGAGTGAGTGTGGCAGGGAGAGAGTGAGTGTGGCAGGGAGAGAGAGTGAGTGTGGCAGGGAGAGAGAGTGAGTGTGGCAGGGAGAGAGAGTGAGTGTGGCAGGGAGAGAGAGTGAGTGTGGCAGGGAGAGAGAGTGAGTGTGACGGGGAGAGAGTGAGTGTGGCAGAGAGAGAGTGAGTGTGGCAGAGAGAGAGAGTGTGGCAGAGAGAGAGAGTGTGGCAGAGAGAGAGAGTGTGGCAGAGAGAGAGAGTGTGGCAGAGAGAGAGAGTGTGGCAGGGAGAGAGAGAGAGTGTGACGGGGAGAGAGAGTGAGTGTGACAGGGAGAGAGTGAGTGTGGCAGGGAGAGAGTGAGCGAGCTTGGGAGGGAGAGAGAGAGTGTGACCGGGAGAGAGTGAGTGTGACGGGGAGAGAGAGTGAGTGTGACAGGGAGAGAGTGAGTGTGACAGGGATAGAGAGTGAGTGTGGCAGGGAGAGAGAGTGAGTGTGGCAGAGAGAGAGAGTGTGACGGAGAGAGAGTGAGTGTGACGGAGAGAGATTGAGTGGCAGGGAGAGAGAGTGGGTGTGGCAGAGAGAGAGTGAGTGTGGCAGGGAGAGAGTAAGTGTGACAGGGAGAGGGTGAGTGTGACAGGGAGAGAGTGAGTGTGGCAGGGAGAGAGAGTGAGTGTGACAGGGAGAGGGTTAGTGTGACAGGGAGAGGGTTAGTGTGACGGGGAGAGAGTGAGTGTGGCAGGGAGAGAGTGAGTGGCAGGGAGAGAGTGAGTGGCAGGGAGAGAGTGAGTGGCAGGGAGAGAGTGAGTGTGGCAGGGAGAGAGAGTGAGTGTGGCAGAGAGAGAGTGAGTGTGGCAGGGAGAGAGAGTGAGTGTGGCAGGGAGAGAGAGTGAGTGTGGCAGGGAGAGAGAGTGAGTGTGGCAGAGAGAGAGTGAGTGTGGCAGGGAGAGAGTGAGTGTGACAGGGAGAGAGAGTGAGTGTGACAGGGAGAGAGAGTGAGTGTGGCAGAGAGAGAGTGAGTGTGGCAGGGAGAGAGAGTGAGTGTGGCAGGGAGAGAGAGTGAGTGTGGCAGGGAGAGAGAGTGAGTGTGGCAGAGAGAGAGTGAGTGTGGCAGGGAGAGAGTGAGTGTGACAGGGAGAGAGAGTGAGTGTGACAGGGAGAGAGAGTGAGTGTGGCAGAGAGAGAGTGAGTGTGGCAGAGAGAGAGTGAGTGTGGCAGAGAGAGAGTGAGTGTGGCAGGGAGAGAGTGAGTGTGACGGGGAGAGAGAGTGAGTGTGGCAGGGAGAGAGTGAGTGTGGCAGGGAGAGAGTACGTGTGACGGGGAGAGAGAGTGAGTGTGACAGTGAGAGAGAGTGAGTGTGGCAGGGAGAGAGAGTGAGTGTGGCAGGGAGCGAGAGTGAGTGTGGCAGGGAGAGAGAGTGAGTGTGGCAGGGAGAGAGAGTGAGTGTGGCAGGGAGAGAGAGTGAGTGTGGCAGAGAGAGAGTGAGTGTGGCAGGGAGAGAGTGAGTGTGACAGGGAGAGAGAGTGAGTGTGACAGGGAGAGAGAGTGAGTGTGGCAGAGAGAGAGTGAGTGTGGCAGGGAGAGAGAGTGAGTGTGGCAGGGAGAGAGAGTGAGTGTGGCAGGGAGAGAGAGTGAGTGTGGCAGGGAGAGAGAGTGAGTGTGGCAGAGAGAGAGTGAGTGTGGCAGGGAGAGAGTGAGTGTGACAGGGAGAGAGAGTGAGTGTGACAGGGAGAGAGAGTGAGTGTGGCAGAGAGAGAGTGAGTGTGGCAGAGAGAGAGTGAGTGGCAGGGAGAGAGTGAGTGTGACGGGGAGAGAGAGTGAGTGTGGCAGGGAGAGAGTGAGTGTGGCAGGGAGAGAGTACGTGTGACGGGGAGAGAGAGTGAGTGTGACAGTGAGAGAGAGTGAGTGTGGCAGGGAGAGAGAGTGAGTGTGACAGTGAGAGAGAGTGAGTGTGGCAGGGAGAGAGAGTGAGTATGACGGGGAGAGAGAGTGAGTGTGGCAGGGAGAGAGTGAGTGTGGCAGGGAGAGAGTAAGTGTGACGGGGAGAGAGAGTAAGTGTGGCAGAGAGAGAGAGTGAGTGTGGCAGGGAGAGAGTAAGTGTGACGGGGAGAGAGAGTGAGTGTGACGGGGAGAGAGAGTGAGTGTGACGGGGAGAGAGAGTGAGTGTGACAGGGAGAGAGTGAGTGTGACGGGGAGAGAGAGTGAGTGTGACGGGGAGAGAGAGTGAGTGTGACAGGGATAGAGAGTGAGTGTGGCAGAGAGAGAGTGAGTGTGGCAGGGAGAGAGTGAGTGTGGCAGGGAGAGAGTGAGTGTGACAGGGAGAGAGAGTGAGTGAGGCAGGGAGAGAGAGTGAGTGTGGCAGAGAGAAGGTGAGTGTGACAGGGAGAGTGAGTGTGACGGGGAGAGAGAGTGAGTGTGGCAGGGAGAGAGAGTGAGTGTGGCAGGGAGAGTGAGTGTGGCAGGGCGAGCGAGTGAGTGTGGCAGGGCGAGCGAGTGTGTGGCAGGGAGAGAGAGTGAGTGTGACAGAGAGAGAGTGGGTGTGGCAGGGAGAGTGAGTGTGGCAGGGAGAGAGAGTGCGTGTGGCAGTGAGAGAGTGAGTGTGGCAGGGAGAGAGAGTGAGTGTGACAGGGAGAGAGAGTGAGTGTGGCAGGGAGAGTGAGTGTGGCAGGGAGAGCGAGTGAGTGTGACAGAGAGAGGGTGAGTGTGACGGGGAGAGAGTGAGTGTGGCAGGGAGAGAGAGTGAGTGTGGCAGGGAGGGAGAGTGAGTGTGGCAGGGAGAGCGAGTGAGTGTGGCAGGGAGAGAGAGTGAGCGGCAGGGAGAGAGTGAGTGTGACATGGAGAGAGAGTGAGTGTGACAGGGAGAGAGAGTGAGTGTGGCAGGGAGAGAGTGAGTGTGACAGGGAGAGAGAGTGAGTGTGACAGGGAGAGAGTGAGTGTGACAGGGAGAGAGAGTGAGTGGCAGGGAGAGAGTGAGTGTGACATGGAGAGAGAGTGAGTGTGGCAGAGAGAGAGGGAGTGTGACAGGGAGAGAGAGTGAGTGGCAGGGAGAGAGTGAGTGTGACAGGGAGAGAGAGTGAGTGGCAGGGAGAGAGTTAGTGTGACAGGGAGAGAGAGTGAGTGTGGCAGGGAGAGAGTGAGTGACAGGGAGATCGAGTGGAGTGTGACGGGGAGAGAGAGTGAGTGTGGCAGGGAGAGAGTGAGTGTGGCAGGGTGAGAGAGTGAGTGAGGCAGGGAGAGAGAGTGAGTGTGGCAGAGAGAGGGTGAGTGCGACAGGGAGAGTGAGTGTGATGGGGAGAGAGAGTGAGTGTGACGGGGAGAGAGAGTGAGTGTGACAGGGAGAGAAAGATAGTGGCAGGGAGAGAGAGTGGGTGTGACAGAGGGAGTGAGTGTGACAGAGTGAGTGTGACAGAGAGAGAGAGTGAGTGACAGAGTGAGTCAGGGAGAGAGAGAGTGAGTGTGACAGAGAGAGAGTGCATGTGTCAGGGAGAGAGAGAGAGTGTGTGTGTGACACAGAGAGAGAGTGAGTGACAGAGTGAGTCAGGGAGAGAGAGAGTGAGTGACAGAGTGAGTCAGGGAGAGAGAGAGTGAGTGTGACAGAGAGAGTGGATGTGTCAGGGAGAGAGAGAGAGTGTGTGTGACACAGAGAGAGAGTGAGTGACAGAGTGAGTCAGGGAGAGAGAGAGTGAGTGTGACAGAGAGAGAGTGCATGTGTCAGGGAGAGAGGCTGAGTGTGGCAAGGAAGAGAGTGAGTGTGACAGGGAGAGAGAGTGGGTGTGACAGCGAGAGAGTGAATGTATCAGGGAGAGAGGCTGAGTGTGGCAAGGAGAGAGTGAGTGTTACAGGGAGAGTGAGTGTGACAGAGAGAGAGTGAGTGTGACAGGGAGAGTGAGTGTGACAGGGAGAGAGTGAATGTGCCAGGGAGAGAGTGAATGTGTTAGGGAGAGAGAGTGAGTGTGACAAGGAGAAAGAGAGGCAGTGGGTCGGACAGTGTTCCAGCTCCACCTCAGTGCGACAGGCTCGGCTCCCTCCTGTCCCAGTCCCAGCTCCAGCTCAGTGTGACAGGCCCGGCTCCCTCCTGTCCCCGTCCCAGCTCAGTGTGACAGGCCCGGCTCCCTCCTGTCCCAGTCCCAGTCCCAGCTCAGTGTGACAGGCCCGGCTCCCTCCTGTCCCAGTCCCAGCTCCAGCTCAGTGTGACAGGCCCGGCTCCCTCCTGTCCCAGTCCCAGTCCCAGCTCAGTGTGACAGGCCCAGCTCCCTCCTGTCCCAGTCCCAGCTCAGTGTGACAGGCCCGGCTCCCTCCTGTCCCAGTCCCAGCTCCAGCTCAGTGTGACAGGCCCGGCTCCCTCCTGTCCCAGTCCCAGTCCCAGCTCAGTGTGACAGGCCCGGTTCCCTCCTGCCCCAGTCCCACCTCAGTGTGACAGGCCCGGCTCCCTCCTGTCCCAGTCCCAGCTCCACCTCAGTGTGACAGGCCCGGCTCCCTCCTGTCCCAGTCCCAGCTCCACCTCAGTGTGACAGGCCCGGCTCCCTCCTGTCCCAGTCCCAGTCCCCGCTCAGTGTGACTAGCCCGGCTCCCTCCTGTCCCAGTCCCAGCTCCAGCTCAGTGTGACAGGCCCGGCTCCCTCCTGTCCCAGTCCCAGCTCCAGCTCAGTGTGACAGGCCCGGCTCCCTCCTGTCCCAGTCCCAGCTCCAGCTCAGTGTGACAGGCCCGGCTCCCTCCTGTCCCAGTCCCAGTCCCAGCTCAGTGCGACAGGCCCGGCTCCCTCCTGTCCCAGCTCCAGCTCCAGCTCAGTGTGACTGGCCCGGCTCCCTCCTGTCCCAGTCCCAGCTCCAGCTCAGTGTGACAGGCCCGGCTCCCTCCTGTCCGAGTCCCAGCTCAGTGTGACAGGCCCGGCTCCCTCCTGTCCCAGTCCCAGCTCCAGCTCAGTGTGACAGGCTCGGCTCCCTCCTGACCCAGTCCCAGCTCAGTGTGACAGGCCCGGCTCCCTCCTGTCCCAGTCCCAGCTCCAGCTCAGTTTGACAGGCCCGGCTCCCTCCTGTCCCAGTCCCAGCTCCAGTTCAGTGTGACAGGCCCGGCTCCCTCCTGTCCCAGTCCCAGCTCCAGCTCAGTGTGACAGGCCCGGCTCCCTCCTGTCCCAGCTCCAGCTCCAGCTCAGTGTGACAGGCTCGGCTCCCTCCTGTCCCAGTCCCAGTCCCAGCTCAGTGTGACAGGCCCGGTTCCCTCCTGTCCCAGTCCCAGCTCAGTGTGACAGGCCCGGTTCCCTCCTGTCCCAGTCCCAGCTCAGTGTGACAGGCCCGGCTCCCTCCTGTCCCAGTCCCAGCTCAGTGTGACAGGCCTGGCTCCCTCCTGTCCCAGTCCCAGCTCAGTGTAACAGGCCCGGCTCCCTCCTGTCCCAGTCCCAGCTCAGTGTGACAGGCCCGGCTCCCTCCTGTCCCAGTCCCAGCTCCAGCTCAGTGTGACAGGCCCGGCTCCCTCCTGTCCCAGTCCCAGCTCAGTGTGACAGGCCCGGCTCCCTCCTGTCCCAGTCCCAGCTCCAGCTCAGTGTGACAGGCCCGGCTCCCTCCTGTCCCAGTCCCAGCTCCAGCTCAGTGTGACAGGCCCGGCTCCCTCCTGTCCCAGTCCCAGCTCCAGCTCAGTGTGACAGGCTCGGCTCCCTCCTGACCCAGTCCCAGCTCCAGCTCAGTGTGACAGGCCCGGTTCCCTCCTGTCCCAGTCCCAGCTCAGTGTGACAGGCCCGGCTCCCTCCTGTCCCAGTCCCAGTCCCAGCTCAGTGTTACAGGCCCGGCTCCCTCCTGTCCCAGTCCCAGCTCCAGCTCAGTGTGACAGGCCCGGCTCCCTCCTGTCCCAGTCCCAGCTCAGTGTGACAGGCCCGGCTCCCTCCTGTCCCAGTCCCAGCTCCAGCTCAGTGTGACAGGCTCGGCTCCCTCCTGACCCAGTCCCAGCTCCAGCTCAGTGTGACAGGCCCGGCTCCCTCGTGTCCCAGTCCCAGTCCCAGCTCAGTGTGACAGGCCCGGCTCCCTCCTGTCCCAGTCCCAGTCCCAGCTCAGTGTGACAGGCCCGGCTCCCTCCTGTCCCAGTCCCAGCTCCAGCTCAGTGTGACAGGCCCGGCTCCCTCCTGTCCCAGTCCCAGTCCCAGCTCAGTGTGACAGGCCCGGCTCCCTCCTGTCCCAGTCCCAGCTCAGTGTGACAGGCCCGGCTCCCTCCTGTCCGAGTCCCAGTCCCAGCTCAGTGTGACAGGCCTGGCTCCCTTCTGTCCCAGACCCAGCTCCAGCTCAGTGTGACAGGCCCGGCTCCCTCCTGATCCAGACCCAGCTCCAGCTCAGTGTCACAGGCCCGGCTCCCTCCTGTCCGAGTCCCAGTCCCAGCTCAGTGTGACAGGCCGGCTCCCTCCTGTCCCAGTCCCAGCTCCAGCTCAGTGTGACAGGCCTGGCTCCCTTCTGTCCCAGACCCAGCTCCAGCTCAGTGTGACAGGCCCGGCTCCCTCCTGATCCAGACCCAGCTCCAGCTCAGTGTCACAGGCCCGGCTCCCTCCTGTCCCAGTCCCAGCTCAGTGTGACAGGCCCGGCTCTCTCCTGTCCCTGTCCCAGTCCCAGCTCAGTGTGACAGGCCCGGCTCCCTCCTGTCGCAGTCCCAGCTCCAGCTCAGTGTGACAGGCCCGGCTCCCTCCTGTCCCAGTCCCAGCTCCAGGTCAGTGTGACAGGCCCGGCTCCCTCCCGTCCCAGTCCCAGTCCCAGCTCAGTGTGACAGGCCCGGCTCCCTCCTGTCCCAGTCCCAGCTCCAGCTCAGTGTGACAGGCCCGGCTCCCTCCTGTCCCAGTCCCAGCTCAGTGTGACAGGCCCGGCTCCCTCCTGTCCCAGTCCCAGTCCCAGCTCAGTGTGACAGGCCCGGCTCCCTCCTGTCCCAGTCCCAGTCCCAGCTCAGTGTGACCGGCCCGGCACCCTCCTGTCCCAGTCGCAGTCCCAGCTCAGTGTGACAGGCCCGGCTCCCTCCAGTCCCAGTCCCAGCTCCAGCTCAGAGTGACTGGCCCGGCTCCCTCCTGTCCCAGTCCCAGCTCAGTGTGACAGGCCCGGCTCCCTCCTGTCCCAGTCCCAGTCCCAGCTCAGTGTGACAGGCCCGGCTCCCTCCTGTCCCAGTCCCAGCTCAGTGTGACAGGCCCGGCTCCCTCCTGTCCCAGTCCCAGCTCCAGCTCAGTGTGACAGGCCCGGCTCCCTCCTGTCCCAGTCCCAGCTCAGTGTGACAGGCCCGGCTCCCTCCAGTCCCAGCCCTAGCTCAGTGTGACAGGCCCGGCTCCCTCCTGTCCCAGTCCCAGTCCCAGCTCAGTGTGACAGGCCCGGCTCCCTCCTGTCCCAGTCCCAGCTCCAGCTCAGTGTGACAGGCCCGGCTCCCTCCAGTCCCAGTCCCAGCTCCAGCTCAGTGTGACAGGCCCGGCTCCCTCCTGTCCCAGTCCCAGCTCCAGCTCAGTATGACAGGCCCGGCTCCCTCCTGTCCCAGTCCCAGCTCAGTGTGACAGGCCCGGCTCCCTCCTGTCCCAGTCCCAGTCCCAGCTCAGTGTGACAGGCCCGGCTCCCTCCAGTCCCAGTCCCAGCTCAGTGTGACTGGTCCGGCTCCCTCCTGTCCCAGTCCCAGCTCCAGCTCAGTGTGACAGGCCTGGCTCCCTCCTGTCCCAGTCCCAGCTCCAGCTCAGTGTGACAGGCCCGGCTCCCTCCTGTCCCAGTCCCAGCTCAGTGTGACAGGCCCGGCTCCCTCCTGTCCCAGCTCCAGCTCAGTGTGACAGGCCCGGCTCCCTCCTGTCCCAGTCCCAGTCCCCGCTCAGTGTGACAGGCCCGGCTCCCTCCTGTCCCAATCCCAATCCCAGCTCAGTGTGACAGGCCCGGCTCCCTCCTGTCCCAGTCCCAGTCCCCGCTCAGTGTGACAGGCCCGGCTCCCTCCTGTCCCAGTCCCAGCTCAGTGTGACAGGCCCGGCTCCCTCCTGTCCCAGTCCCAGCTCAGTGTGACAGGCCCGGCTCCCTCCTGTCCCAGTCCCAGCTCCAGCTCAGTGTGACAGGCCGGCTCCCTCCTGTCCCAGTCCCAGCTCCAGCTCTGTGTGACAGGCCCGGCTCCCTCCTGTCCCAGTCCCAGCTCCAGCTCAGTGTGACAGGCCCGGCTCCCTCCTGTCCCAGTCCCAGCTCCAGCTCAGTGTGACAGGCCCGGCTCCATCCTGTCCCAGTCCCATCTCAGTGTGACAGGCCCGGCTCCCTCCTGTCCCAGTCCCAGCTCCAGCTCAGTGTGACAGGCCCGGCTCCCTCCTGTCCCAGTCCCAGCTCAGTGTGACAGGCCCGGCTCCCTCCTGTCCCAGTCCCAGCTCAGTGTGACAGGCCCGGCTCCATCCTGTCCCAGCTCAGTGTGACAGGCCCGGTTCCCTCCTGTCCCAGTCCCAGCTCAGTGTGACAGGCCCGGCTCCCTCCTGTCCCAGTCCCAGTCCCAGCTCAGTGTGACAGGCTCGGCTCCCTCCTGTCCCAGTCCCAGCTCCAGCTCAGTGTGACAGGCCCGGCTCCCTCCTGTCCCAGTCCCAGCTCCAGCTCAGTGTGACAGGCTCGGCTCCCTCCTGACCCAGTCCCAGCTCCAGCTCAGTGTGACAGGCCCGGTTCCCTCCTGTCCCAGTCCCAGCTCAGTGTGACAGGCCCGGCTCCCTCCTGTCCCAGTCCCAGTCCCAGCTCAGTGTTACAGGCCCGGCTCCCTCCTGTCCCAGTCCCAGCTCCAGCTCAGTGTGACAGGCCCGGCTCCCTCCTGTCCCAGTCCCAGCTCAGTGTGACAGGCCCGGCTCCCTCCTGTCCCAGTCCCAGCTCCAGCTCAGTGTGACAGGCTCGGCTCCCTCCTGACCCAGTCCCAGCTCCAGCTCAGTGTGACAGGCCCGGCTCCCTCCTGTCCCAGTCCCAGTCCCAGCTCAGTGTGACAGGCCCGGCTCCCTCCTGTCCCAGTCCCAGTCCCAGCTCAGTGTGACAGGCCCGGCTCCCTCCTGTCCCAGTCCCAGCTCCAGCTCAGTGTGACAGGCCCGGCTCCCTCCTGTCCCAGTCCCAGTCCCAGCTCAGTGTGACAGGCCCGGCTCCCTCCTGTCCCAGTCCCAGCTCAGTGTGACAGGCCCGGCTCCCTCCTGTCCGAGTCCCAGTCCCAGCTCAGTGTGACAGGCCTGGCTCCCTTCTGTCCCAGACCCAGCTCCAGCTCAGTGTGACAGGCCCGGCTCCCTCCTGATCCAGACCCAGCTCCAGCTCAGTGTCACAGGCCCGGCTCCCTCCTGTCCGAGTCCCAGTCCCAGCTCAGTGTGACAGGCCGGCTCCCTCCTGTCCCAGTCCCAGCTCCAGCTCAGTGTGACAGGCCTGGCTCCCTTCTGTCCCAGACCCAGCTCCAGCTCAGTGTGACAGGCCCGGCTCCCTCCTGATCCAGACCCAGCTCCAGCTCAGTGTCACAGGCCCGGCTCCCTCCTGTCCCAGTCCCAGCTCAGTGTGACAGGCCCGGCTCTCTCCTGTCCCTGTCCCAGTCCCAGCTCAGTGTGACAGGCCCGGCTCCCTCCTGTCGCAGTCCCAGCTCCAGCTCAGTGTGACAGGCCCGGCTCCCTCCTGTCCCAGTCCCAGCTCCAGGTCAGTGTGACAGGCCCGGCTCCCTCCCGTCCCAGTCCCAGTCCCAGCTCAGTGTGACAGGCCCGGCTCCCTCCTGTCCCAGTCCCAGCTCCAGCTCAGTGTGACAGGCCCGGCTCCCTCCTGTCCCAGTCCCAGCTCAGTGTGACAGGCCCGGCTCCCTCCTGTCCCAGTCCCAGTCCCAGCTCAGTGTGACAGGCCCGGCTCCCTCCTGTCCCAGTCCCAGTCCCAGCTCAGTGTGACAGGCCCGGCACCCTCCTGTCCCAGTCGCAGTCCCAGCTCAGTGTGACAGGCCCGGCTCCCTCCAGTCCCAGTCCCAGCTCCAGCTCAGAGTGACTGGCCCGGCTCCCTCCTGTCCCAGTCCCAGCTCAGTGTGACAGGCCCGGCTCCCTCCTGTCCCAGTCCCAGTCCCAGCTCAGTGTGACAGGCCCGGCTCCCTCCTGTCCCAGTCCCAGCTCAGTGTGACAGGCCCGGCTCCCTCCTGTCCCAGTCCCAGCTCCAGCTCAGTGTGACAGGCCCGGCTCCCTCCTGTCCCAGTCCCAGCTCAGTGTGACAGGCCCGGCTCCCTCCAGTCCCAGCCCTAGCTCAGTGTGACAGGCCCGGCTCCCTCCTGTCCCAGTCCCAGTCCCAGCTCAGTGTGACAGGCCCGGCTCCCTCCTGTCCCAGTCCCAGCTCCAGCTCAGTGTGACAGGCCCGGCTCCCTCCAGTCCCAGTCCCAGCTCCAGCTCAGTGTGACAGGCCCGGCTCCCTCCTGTCCCAGTCCCAGCTCCAGCTCAGTATGACAGGCCCGGCTCCCTCCTGTCCCAGTCCCAGCTCAGTGTGACAGGCCCGGCTCCCTCCTGTCCCAGTCCCAGTCCCAGCTCAGTGTGACAGGCCCGGCTCCCTCCAGTCCCAGTCCCAGCTCAGTGTGACTGGTCCGGCTCCCTCCTGTCCCAGTCCCAGCTCCAGCTCAGTGTGACAGGCCTGGCTCCCTCCTGTCCCAGTCCCAGCTCCAGCTCAGTGTGACAGGCCCGGCTCCCTCCTGTCCCAGTCCCAGCTCAGTGTGACAGGCCCGGCTCCCTCCTGTCCCAGCTCCAGCTCAGTGTGACAGGCCCGGCTCCCTCCTGTCCCAGTCCCAGTCCCCGCTCAGTGTGACAGGCCCGGCTCCCTCCTGTCCCAATCCCAATCCCAGCTCAGTGTGACAGGCCCGGCTCCCTCCTGTCCCAGTCCCAGTCCCCGCTCAGTGTGACAGGCCCGGCTCCCTCCTGTCCCAGTCCCAGCTCAGTGTGACAGGCCCGGCTCCCTCCTGTCCCAGTCCCAGCTCAGTGTGACAGGCCCGGCTCCCTCCTGTCCCAGTCCCAGCTCCAGCTCAGTGTGACAGGCCGGCTCCCTCCTGTCCCAGTCCCAGCTCCAGCTCTGTGTGACAGGCCCGGCTCCCTCCTGTCCCAGTCCCAGCTCCAGCTCAGTGTGACAGGCCCGGCTCCCTCCTGTCCCAGTCCCAGCTCCAGCTCAGTGTGACAGGCCCGGCTCCATCCTGTCCCAGTCCCATCTCAGTGTGACAGGCCCGGCTCCCTCCTGTCCCAGTCCCAGCTCCAGCTCAGTGTGACAGGCCCGGCTCCCTCCTGTCCCAGTCCCAGCTCAGTGTGACAGGCCCGGCTCCCTCCTGTCCCAGTCCCAGCTCAGTGTGACAGGCCCGGCTCCATCCTGTCCCAGCTCAGTGTGACAGGCCCGGTTCCCTCCTGTCCCAGTCCCAGCTCAGTGTGACAGGCCCGGCTCCCTCCTGTCCCAGTCCCAGTCCCAGCTCAGTGTGACAGGCTCGGCTCCCTCCTGTCCCAGTCCCAGCTCCAGCTCAGTGTGACAGGCCCGGCTCCCTCCTGTCCCAGTGCCAGCTCAGTGTGACAGGCCCGGCTCCATCCTGTCTCAGTCCCATCTCAGTGTGACAGGCCCGGCTCCCTCCTGTCCCAGTCCCAGCTCCAGCTCAGTGTGACAGGCCCGGCTCCCTCCTGTCCCAGTCCCAGCTCAGTGTGACAGGCCCGGCTCCCTCCTGTCCCAGTCCCAGCTCAGTGTGACAGGCCCGGCTCCATCCTGTCCCAGCTCAGTGTGACAGGCCAGGTTCCCTCCTGTCCCAGTCCCAGCTCAGTGTGACAGGCCCGGCTCCCTCCTGTCCCAGTCCCAGTCCCAGCTCAGTGTGACAGGCTCGGCTCCCTCCTGTCCCAGTCCCAGCTCCAGCTCAGTGTGACAGGCCCGGCTCCCTCCTGTCCCAGTCCCAGCTCAGTGTGACAGGCCCGGCTCCCTCCTGTCCCAGTCCCAGCTCAGTGTGACAGGCCCGGCTCCTTCCTGTCCCAGTCCCAGTCCCAGCTCAGTGTGACAGGCCCGGCTCCCTCCTGTCCCAGTCCCTGATCCAGCTCAGTGTGACAGGCCCGGCTCCCTCCTGTCCCAGTCCCAGTCCCAGCTCAGTGTCATAGGCCCGGCTCCCTCCTGTCCCAGTCCCAGCTCCAGCTCAGTGTGACAGGCCCGGCTCCCTCCTGTCCCAGTCCCAGCTCCAGCTCACTGTGACAGGCCCGGCTCCCTCCTGTCCCAGTCAAAGCTCCAGCCCAGTGTGACAGGCCTGGCTCCCTCCTGTCCCAGTCCCAGTCCCAGCTCAGAGTGACAGGCCCGGCTCCCTCCTGTCCCAGACCCAGCTCAGTGTGACAGGCCCGGCTCCCTCCTGATCCAGACCCAGCTCAGTTTGACAGGCCCGGCTCTCTCCTGTCCCTGTCCCAGTCCCAGCTCAGTGTGACAGGCCCGGCTCCCTCCTGTCCCAGTCCCAGTCCCAGCTCAGTGTGACAGGCCCGGCTCCCTCCTGTCCCAGTCCCAGCTCAGTGTGTCCGGCCCGGCTCCCTCCTGTCCCAGTCCCAGCTCAGTGTGACAGGCCCGGCTCCCTCCTGTCCCAGTCCCAGTCCCAGCTCAGTGTGACAGGCTCGGCTCCCTCCTGTCCCAGTCCCAGCTCCAGCTCAGTGTGACAGGCCCGGCTCCCTCCTGTCCCAGTCCCAGCTCAGTGTGACAGGCCCGGCTCCCTCCTGTCCCAGTCCCAGTCCCAGCTCAGTGTGACAGGCCCGGCTCCCTCCTGTCCCAGTCCCTGATCCAGCTCAGTGTGACAGGCCCGGCTCCCTCCTGTCCCAGTCCCAGTCCCAGCTCAGTGTCATAGGCCCGGCTCCCTCCTGTCCCAGTCCCAGCTCCAGCTCAGTGTGACAGGCCCGGCTCCCTCCTGTCCCAGTCCCAGCTCCAGCTCAGTGTGACAGGCCGGCTCCCTCCTGTCCCAGTCCCAGCTCCAGCCCAGTGTGACAGGCCCGGCTCCCTCCTGTCCCAGTCCCAGCTCCAGCTCAGTGTGACAGGCCCGGCTCCCTCCTGTCCCAGACCCAGCTCAGTGTGACAGGCCCGGCTCCCTCCTGATCCAGACCCAGCTCAGTGTGACAGGCCCGGCTCTCTCCTGTCCCTGTCCCAGTCCCAGCTCAGTGTGACAGGCCCGGCTCCCTCCTGTCCCAGTCCCAGTCCCAGCTCAGTGTGACAGGCCCGGCTCCCTCCTGTCCCAGTCCCAGCTCAGTGTGACCGGCCCGGCTCCCTCCTGTCCCAGTCCCAGCTCAGTGTGACAGGCCCGGTCCCTCCTGTCGCAGTCCCAGCTCCAGCTCAATGTGACAGGCCCGGCTCCCTCCTGTCCCAGTCCCAGCTCAGTGTGACAGGCCCGGCTCCCTCCTGTCCCAGCTCCAGCTCCAGCTCAGTGTGACAGGCCCGGCTCCCTCCAGTCCCAGTCCCAGCTCCAGCTCAGTGTGACAGGCCCGGCTCCCTCCTGTCCCAGTCCCAGCTCAGTGTGACAGGCCCGGCTCCCTCCTGTCCCAGTCCCAGCTCCAGCTCAGTGTGACAGGCCCGGCTCCCTCCTGTCCCAGTCCCAGCTCCAGCTCAGTGTGACAGGCCCGGCTCCCTCCTCTCCCAGTCCCAGCTCCAGCTCAGTGTGACAGGCCCGGCTCCCTCCTGTCCCAGTCCCTGATCCAGCTCAGTGTGACAGGCCCGGCTCCCTCCTGTCCCAGTCCCAGTCCCAGCTCAGTGTCATAGGCCCGGCTCCCTCCTGTCCCAGTCCCAGCTCCAGCTCAGTGTGACAGGCCCGGCTCCCTCCTGTCCCAGTCCCAGCTCCAGCTCACTGTGACAGGCCCGGCTCCCTCCTGTCCCAGTCAAAGCTCCAGCCCAGTGTGACAGGCCTGGCTCCCTCCTGTCCCAGTCCCAGTCCCAGCTCAGAGTGACAGGCCCGGCTCCCTCCTGTCCCAGACCCAGCTCAGTGTGACAGGCCCGGCTCCCTCCTGATCCAGACCCAGCTCAGTTTGACAGGCCCGGCTCTCTCCTGTCCCTGTCCCAGTCCCAGCTCAGTGTGACAGGCCCGGCTCCCTCCTGTCCCAGTCCCAGTCCCAGCTCAGTGTGACAGGCCCGGCTCCCTCCTGTCCCAGTCCCAGCTCAGTGTGTCCGGCCCGGCTCCCTCCTGTCCCAGTCCCAGCTCAGTGTGACAGGCCCGGCTCCCTCCTGTCCCAGTCCCAGTCCCAGCTCAGTGTGACAGGCTCGGCTCCCTCCTGTCCCAGTCCCAGCTCCAGCTCAGTGTGACAGGCCCGGCTCCCTCCTGTCCCAGTCCCAGCTCAGTGTGACAGGCCCGGCTCCCTCCTGTCCCAGTCCCAGTCCCAGCTCAGTGTGACAGGCCCGGCTCCCTCCTGTCCCAGTCCCTGATCCAGCTCAGTGTGACAGGCCCGGCTCCCTCCTGTCCCAATCCCAGTCCCAGCTCAGTGTCATAGGCCCGGCTCCCTCCTGTCCCAGTCCCAGCTCCAGCTCAGTGTGACAGGCCCGGCTCCCTCCTGTCCCAGTCCCAGCTCCAGCTCAGTGTGACAGGCCGGCTCCCTCCTGTCCCAGTCCCAGCTCCAGCCCAGTGTGACAGGCCCGGCTCCCTCCTGTCCCAGTCCCAGCTCCAGCTCAGTGTGACAGGCCCGGCTCCCTCCTGTCCCAGACCCAGCTCAGTGTGACAGGCCCGGCTCCCTCCTGATCCAGACCCAGCTCAGTGTGACAGGCCCGGCTCTCTCCTGTCCCTGTCCCAGTCCCAGCTCAGTGTGACAGGCCCGGCTCCCTCCTGTCCCAGTCCCAGTCCCAGCTCAGTGTGACAGGCCCGGCTCCCTCCTGTCCCAGTCCCAGCTCAGTGTGACCGGCCCGGCTCCCTCCTGTCCCAGTCCCAGCTCAGTGTGACAGGCCCGGCTCCCTCCTGTCGCAGTCCCAGCTCCAGCTCAATGTGACAGGCCCGGCTCCCTCCTGTCCCAGTCCCAGCTCAGTGTGACAGGCCCGGCTCCCTCCTGTCCCAGCTCCAGCTCCAGCTCAGTGTGACAGGCCCGGCTCCCTCCAGTCCCAGTCCCAGCTCCAGCTCAGTGTGACAGGCCCGGCTCCCTCCTGTCCCAGTCCCAGCTCAGTGTGACAGGCCCGGCTCCCTCCTGTCCCAGTCCCAGCTCCAGCTCAGTGTGACAGGCCCGGCTCCCTCCTGTCCCAGTCCCAGCTCCAGCTCAGTGTGACAGGCCCGGCTCCCTCCTCTCCCAGTCCCAGCTCCAGCTCAGTGTGACAGGCCCGGCTCCCTCCTGTCCCAGTCCCAGCTCAGTGTGACAGGCCCGGCTCCCTCCTGTCCCAGTCCCAGTCCCAGCTCAGTGTGACAGGCCCGGTTCCCTCCTGTCCCAGTCCCAGCTCAGTGTGACAGGCCCGGTTCCCTCCTGTCCCAGCTCCAGCTCAGTGTGACAGGCCCGGCTCCCTCCTGTCCCAGTCCCAGCTCCAGCTCAGTGTGACAGGCCCGGCTCCCTCCTGTCCCAGTCCCAGCTCCAGCTCAGTGTGACAGGCCCGGCTCCCTCCTGTCCCAGTCCCAGTCCCCGCTCTGTGTTACACGCCCGGCTCCCTCCTGTCCCAGTCCCAGCTAAGTGTGACAGGCCCGGCTCCCTCCTGTCCCAGTCCCAGCTCCAGCTCAGTGTGACAGGCCCGGCTCCCTCCTGTCCCAGTCCCAGCTCAGTGTGACAGGCCCGGCTCCCTCCTGTCCCAGTCCCAGCTCCAGCTCAGTGTGACAGGCCCGGCTCCCTCCTGTCCCAGTCCCAGCTCAGTGTGACAGGCCCGGTTCCCTCCTGTCCCAGTCCCAGCTCAGTGTGACAGGCCCGGCTCCCTCCTGTCCCAGTCCCAGTCCCAGCTCAGTGTGACAGGCCCGGCTCCCTCCTGTCCCAGTCCCTGATCCAGCTCAGTGTGACAGGCCCGGCTCCCTCCTGTCCCAGTCCCAGTCCCAGCTCAGTGTCATAGGCCCGGCTCCCTCCTGTCCCAGTCCCAGCTCCAGCTCAGTGTGACAGGCCCGGCTCCCTCCTGTCCCAGTCCCAGCTCCAGCTCAGTGTGACAGGCCCGGCTCCCTCCTGATCCAGACCCAGCTCAGTGTGACAGGCCCGGCTCTCTCCTGTCCCTGTCCCAGTCCCAGCTCAGTGTGACAGGCCCGGCTCCCTCCTGTCCCAGTCCCAGCTCAGTGTGACAGGCCCGGCTCCCTCCTGTCGCAGTCCCAGCTCCAGCTCAGTGTGACAGGCCCGGCTCCCTCCTGTCCCAGTCCCAGCTCAGTGTGACAGGCCCGGCTCCCTCCTGTCGCAGTCCCAGCTCCAGCTCAATGTGACAGGCCCGGCTCCCTCCTGTCCCAGTCCCAGCTCAGTGTGACAGGCCCGGCTCCCTCCTGTCCCAGTCCCAGCTCAGTGTGACAGGCCCGGCTCCCTCCTGTCCCAGTCCCAGCTCAGTGTGACAGGCCCGTCTCCCTCCTGTCCCAATCCCAGCTCAGTGTGACAGGCCCGGCTCCCTCTTGTCGCAGTCCCAGCTCCAGCTCAGTGTGACAGGCCCGGCTCCCTCCTGTCCCAGCTCCAGCTCAGTGTGACAGGCCCGGCTCCCTCCTGTCCCAGTCCCAGCTCAGTGTGACAGGCCCGGCTCCCTCCTGTCGCAGTCCCAGCTCCAGCTCAATGTGACAGGCCCGGCTCCCTCCTGTCCCAGTCCCAGCTCAGTGTGACAGGCCCGGCTCCCTCCTGTCCCAGTCCCAGCTCAGTGTGACAGGCCCGGCTCCCTCCTGTCCCAGTCCCAGCTCAGTGTGACAGGCCCGTCTCCCTCCTGTCCCAATCCCAGCTCAGTGTGACAGGCCCGGCTCCCTCTTGTCGCAGTCCCAGCTCCAGCTCAGTGTGACAGGCCCGGCTCCCTCCTGTCCCAGTCCCAGCTCAGTGTGACAGGCCCGGCTCCCTCCTGTCCCAGTCCCAGCTCAGTGTAACAGGCCCGGCTCCCTCCTGTCCCAGTCCCAGTCCCAGCTCAGTGTGACAGGCCCGGCTCCCTCCTGTCCCAGTCCCAGCTCAGTGTGACAGGCCCGGCTCCCTCCTGTCCCAGTCGCAGCTCCAGCTCAGTGTGACAGGCCTGGCTCCCTCCTGTCCCAGTCCCAGCTCCAGCTCAGTGTGACAGGCCCGGCTCCCTCCTGTCCCAGTCCCAGCTCCAGCTCAGTGTGACAGGCCCGGCTCCCTCCTGTCCCAGTCCCAGCTCCAGCTCAGTGTGACAGGCCCGGCTCCCTCCTGTCCCAGTCCCAGCTCAGTGTGACAGGCCCGGCTCCCTCCTGTCTCAGTCCCAGTCCCAGCTCAGTGTGACAGGCCCGGCTCCCTCCTGTCCCAGTCCCAGTCCCAGCTCCGTGTGACAGGCCCGGCTCCCTCCTGTCCCAGTCCCAGCTCAGTGTGACAGGCCCGGCTCACCCCTGTCCCAGTCCCAGCTCCAGCTCAGTGTGACAGGCCCGGCTCACTCCTGTCCCAGTCCCAGCTCAGTGTGACAGGCCCGGCTCACCCCTGTCCCAGTCCCAGCTCCAGCTCAGTGTGACAGGCCCGGCTCCCTCCTGTCCCAGCTCCAGCTCAGTGTGACAGGCCCGGCTCCCTCCTGTCCCAGTCCCAGCTCCAGCTCAGTGTGACAGGCCCGGCTCCCTCCTCTCCCAGTCCCAGTCCCAGCTCAGTGTCACAGGCCCGGCTCCCTCCTGTCCCAGTCCCAGCTCAGTGTGACAGGCCCGGCTCCCTCCTCTCCCAGTCCCAGTCCCAGCTCAGTGTCACAGGCCCGGCTCCCTCCTGTCCCAGTCCCAGCTCAGTGTCACAGGCCCGGCTCCCTCCTGTCCCAGTCCCAGCTCAGTGTGACAGGCCCGGCTCCCTCCTGTCCCAGTCCCAATCCCAGCTCAGTGTGACAGGCCCGGCTCCCTCCTGTCCCAGTCCCAACTCAGTGTGACAGGCCCGGCTCCCTCCTGTCCCAGTGCCAGCTCAGTGTGACAGGCCCGGCTCCCTCCTGTCCCAGTCCCAGCTCAGTGTGACAGGCCCGGCTCCCTCCTGTCCCAGTCCCAGCTCAGTGTGACAGGCCCGGCTCCCTCCTGTCCCTGTCCCAGTCCCAGCTCAGTGTGACAGGCCCGGCTCCCTCCTGTCCCAGTCCCAGTCCCAGCTCAGTGTGACAGGCCCGGCTCCCTCCTGTCCCAGTCCCAGTCCCAGCTCAGTGTGACAGGCCCGGTTCCCTCCTGTCCCAGTCCCAGCTCCAGCTCAGTGTGACAGGCCCGGCTCCCTCCTGTCCCAGTCCCAGTCCCAGCTCAGTGTGACAGGCCCAGCTCCCTCTTGTCCCAGTCCCAGTCCCAGCTCAGTGTGACAGGCCCGGCTCCCTCCTGTCCCTGTCCCAGCTCAGTGTGACAGGCCCGGCTCCCTCCTGTCCCAGTCCCAGCACCAGCTCAGTGTGACAGGCCCGGCTCCCTCCTGTCCCAGTCCCAGCTCCAGCTCAGTGTGACAGGCCCGGCTCCCTCCTGTCCCAGTCCCAGTCCCAGCTCAGTGTGACAGGCCCGGCTCCCTCCTGTCCCAGTCCTAGTTCAGTGTGACAGGCCCGGCTCCCTCCTGTCCCAGTCCCAGTCCCCGCTCAGTGTGACAGGCCCGGGTCCCTCCTGTCCCAGTCCCAGCTCCAGCTCAGTGTGACAGGCCCGGCTCCCTCCTGTCCCAGTCCCAGCTCCAGCTCAGTGTGACAGGCCCGGCTCCCTCCTGTCCCAGTCCCAGTCCCAGCTCAGTGTGACAGGCCCGGCTCCCTCCTGTCCCAGTCCTAGCTCAGTGTGACAGGCCCGGCTCCCTCCTGTCCCAGTCCCAGTCCCCGCTCAGTGTGACAGGCCCGGCTCCCTCCTGTCCCAGTCCCAGCTCCAGCTCAGTGTGACAGGCCCGGCTCCCTCCTGTCCCAGTCCCAGTCCCAGCTCAGTGTGACAGGCCCGGCTCCCTCCTGTCCCAGTCCTAGCTCAGTGTGACAGGCCCGGCTCCCTCCTGTCCCAGTCCCAGTCCCCGCTCAGTGTGACAGGCCCGGCTCCCTCCTGTCCCAGTCCCAGCTCCAGCTCAGTGTGACAGGCCCGGCTCCCTCCTGTCCCAGTCCCAGCTCAGTGTGACAGGCCCGGCTCCCTCCTGTCCCAGTCCCAGCTCAGTGTGACAGGCCCGGCTCCATCCTGTCCCAGCTCAGTGTGACAGGCCCGGTTCCCTCCTGTCCCAGTCCCAGCTCAGTGTGACAGGCCCGGCTCCCTCCTGTCCCAGTCCCAGTCCCAGCTCAGTGTGACAGGCTCGGCTCCCTCCTGTCCCAGTCCCAGCTCCAGCTCAGTGTGACAGGCCCGGCTCCCTCCTGTCCCAGTGCCAGCTCAGTGTGACAGGCCCGGCTCCCTCCTGTCCCAGTCCCAGCTCAGTGTGACAGGCCCGGCTCCTTCCTGTCCCAGTCCCAGTCCCAGCTCAGTGTGACAGGCCCGGCTCCCTCCTGTCCCAGTCCCTGATCCAGCTCAGTGTGACAGGCCCGGCTCCCTCCTGTCCCAGTCCCAGTCCCAGCTCAGTGTCATAGGCCCGGCTCCCTCCTGTCCCAGTCCCAGCTCAGTGTGACTGGTCCGGCTCCCTCCTGTCCCAGTCCCAGCTCCAGCTCAGTGTGACAGGCCCGGCTCCCTCCTGTCCCAGTCCTAGCTCCAGCTCAGTGTGACAGGCCCGGCTCCCTCCTGTCCCAGCTCCAGCTCAGTGTGACAGGCCCGGCTCCCTCCTGTCCCAGTCCCAGTCCCCGCTCAGTGTGACAGGCCCGGCTCCCTCCTGTCCCAATCCCAATCCCAGCTCAGTGTGACAGGCCCGGCTCCCTCCTGTCCCAGTCCCAGTCCCCGCTCAGTGTGACAGGCCCGGCTCCCTCCTGTCCCAGTCCCAGCTCAGTGTGACAGGCCCGGCTCCCTCCTGTCCCAGTCCCAGCTCAGTGTGACAGGCCCGGCTCCCTCCTGTCCCAGTCCCAGCTCCAGCTCAGTGTGACAGGCCGGCTCCCTCCCGTCCCAGTCCCAGCTCCAGCTCTGTGTGACAGGCCCGGCTCCCTCCTGTCCCAGTCCCAGCTCCAGCTCAGTGTGACAGGCCCGGCTCCCTCCTGTCCCAGTCCCAGCTCCAGCTCAGTGTGACAGGCCCGGCTCCATCCTGTCTCAGTCCCATCTCAGTGTGACAGGCCCGGCTCCCTCCTGTCCCAGTCCCAGCTCCAGCTCAGTGTGACAGGCCCGGCTCCCTCCTGTCCCAGTCCCAGCTCAGTGTGACAGGCCCGGCTCCCTCCTGTCCCAGTCCCAGCTCAGTGTGACAGGCCCGGCTCCATCCTGTCCCAGCTCAGTGTGACAGGCCAGGTTCCCTCCTGTCCCAGTCCCAGCTCAGTGTGACAGGCCCGGCTCCCTCCTGTCCCAGTCCCAGTCCCAGCTCAGTGTGACAGGCTCGGCTCCCTCCTGTCCCAGTCCCAGCTCCAGCTCAGTGTGACAGGCCCGGCTCCCTCCTGTCCCAGTCCCAGCTCAGTGTGACAGGCCCGGCTCCCTCCTGTCCCAGTCCCAGCTCAGTGTGACAGGCCCGGCTCCTTCCTGTCCCAGTCCCAGTCCCAGCTCAGTGTGACAGGCCCGGCTCCCTCCTGTCCCAGTCCCTGATCCAGCTCAGTGTGACAGGCCCGGCTCCCTCCTGTCCCAGTCCCAGTCCCAGCTCAGTGTCATAGGCCCGGCTCCCTCCTGTCCCAGTCCCAGCTCCAGCTCAGTGTGACAGGCCCGGCTCCCTCCTGTCCCAGTCCCAGCTCCAGCTCACTGTGACAGGCCCGGCTCCCTCCTGTCCCAGTCAAAGCTCCAGCCCAGTGTGACAGGCCTGGCTCCCTCCTGTCCCAGTCCCAGTCCCAGCTCAGAGTGACAGGCCCGGCTCCCTCCTGTCCCAGACCCAGCTCAGTGTGACAGGCCCGGCTCCCTCCTGATCCAGACCCAGCTCAGTTTGACAGGCCCGGCTCTCTCCTGTCCCTGTCCCAGT
Source organism: Scyliorhinus torazame (assembly GCF_047496885.1). Classification (NCBI taxonomy): domain Eukaryota; kingdom Metazoa; phylum Chordata; class Chondrichthyes; order Carcharhiniformes; family Scyliorhinidae; genus Scyliorhinus; species Scyliorhinus torazame. Next base: position 27,967 of record NW_027308642.1, on the reverse strand, counting down.
CCCAGCTCAGTGTGACAGGCCCGGCTCCCTCCTGTCCCAGTCCCAGTCCCAGCTCAGTGTGACAGGCCCGGCTCCCTCCTGTCCCAGTCCCAGCTCAGTGTGTCCGGCCCGGCTCCCTCCTGTCCCAGTCCCAGCTCAGTGTGACAGGCCCGGCTCCCTCCTGTCCCAGTCCCAGTCCCAGCTCAGTGTGACAGGCTCGGCTCCCTCCTGTCCCAGTCCCAGCTCCAGCTCAGTGTGACAGGCCCGGCTCCCTCCTGTCCCAGTCCCAGCTCAGTGTGACAGGCCCGGCTCCCTCCTGTCCCAGTCCCAGTCCCAGCTCAGTGTGACAGGCCCGGCTCCCTCCTGTCCCAGTCCCTGATCCAGCTCAGTGTGACAGGCCCGGCTCCCTCCTGTCCCAGTCCCAGTCCCAGCTCAGTGTCATAGGCCCGGCTCCCTCCTGTCCCAGTCCCAGCTCCAGCTCAGTGTGACAGGCCCGGCTCCCTCCTGTCCCAGTCCCAGCTCCAGCTCAGTGTGACAGGCCGGCTCCCTCCTGTCCCAGTCCCAGCTCCAGCCCAGTGTGACAGGCCCGGCTCCCTCCTGTCCCAGTCCCAGCTCCAGCTCAGTGTGACAGGCCCGGCTCCCTCCTGTCCCAGACCCAGCTCAGTGTGACAGGCCCGGCTCCCTCCTGATCCAGACCCAGCTCAGTGTGACAGGCCCGGCTCTCTCCTGTCCCTGTCCCAGTCCCAGCTCAGTGTGACAGGCCCGGCTCCCTCCTGTCCCAGTCCCAGTCCCAGCTCAGTGTGACAGGCCCGGCTCCCTCCTGTCCCAGTCCCAGCTCAGTGTGACCGGCCCGGCTCCCTCCTGTCCCAGTCCCAGCTCAGTGTGACAGGCCCGGCTCCCTCCTGTCGCAGTCCCAGCTCCAGCTCAATGTGACAGGCCCGGCTCCCTCCTGTCCCAGTCCCAGCTCAGTGTGACAGGCCCGGCTCCCTCCTGTCCCAGCTCCAGCTCCAGCTCAGTGTGACAGGCCCGGCTCCCTCCAGTCCCAGTCCCAGCTCCAGCTCAGTGTGACAGGCCCGGCTCCCTCCTGTCCCAGTCCCAGCTCAGTGTGACAGGCCCGGCTCCCTCCTGTCCCAGTCCCAGCTCCAGCTCAGTGTGACAGGCCCGGCTCCCTCCTGTCCCAGTCCCAGCTCCAGCTCAGTGTGACAGGCCCGGCTCCCTCCTCTCCCAGTCCCAGCTCCAGCTCAGTGTGACAGGCCCGGCTCCCTCCTGTCCCAGTCCCAGCTCAGTGTGACAGGCCCGGCTCCCTCCTGTCCCAGTCCCAGTCCCAGCTCAGTGTGACAGGCCCGGTTCCCTCCTGTCCCAGTCCCAGCTCAGTGTGACAGGCCCGGTTCCCTCCTGTCCCAGCTCCAGCTCAGTGTGACAGGCCCGGCACCCTCCTGTCCCAGTCCCAGCTCCAGCTCAGTGTGACAGGCCCGGCTCCCTCCTGTCCCAGTCCCAGCTCCAGCTCAGTGTGACAGGCCCGGCTCCCTCCTGTCCCAGTCCCAGTCCCCGCTCTGTGTTACACGCCCGGCTCCCTCCTGTCCCAGTCCCAGCTAAGTGTGACAGGCCCGGCTCCCTCCTGTCCCAGTCCCAGCTCCAGCTCAGTGTGACAGGCCCGGCTCCCTCCTGTCCCAGTCCCAGCTCAGTGTGACAGGCCCGGCTCCCTCCTGTCCCAGTCCCAGCTCCAGCTCAGTGTGACAGGCCCGGCTCCCTCCTGTCCCAGTCCCAGCTCAGTGTGACAGGCCCGGTTCCCTCCTGTCCCAGTCCCAGCTCAGTGTGACAGGCCCGGCTCCCTCCTGTCCCAGTCCCAGTCCCAGCTCAGTGTGACAGGCCCGGCTCCCTCCTGTCCCAGTCCCTGATCCAGCTCAGTGTGACAGGCCCGGCTCCCTCCTGTCCCAGTCCCAGTCCCAGCTCAGTGTCATAGGCCCGGCTCCCTCCTGTCCCAGTCCCAGCTCCAGCTCAGTGTGACAGGCCCGGCTCCCTCCTGTCCCAGTCCCAGCTCCAGCTCAGTGTGACAGGCCCGGCTCCCTCCTGATCCAGACCCAGCTCAGTGTGACAGGCCCGGCTCTCTCCTGTCCCTGTCCCAGTCCCAGCTCTGTGTGACAGGCCCGGCTCCCTCCTGTCCCAGTCCCAGCTCAGTGTGACAGGCCCGGCTCCCTCCTGTCGCAGTCCCAGCTCCAGCTCAATGTGACAGGCCCGGCTCCCTCCTGTCCCAGTCCCAGCTCAGTGTGACAGGCCCGGCTCCCTCCTGTCCCAGTCCCAGCTCAGTGTGACAGGCCCGGCTCCCTCCTGTCCCAGTCCCAGCTCAGTGTGACAGGCCCGGCTCCCTCCTGTCGCAGTCCCAGCTCCAGCTCAATGTGACAGGCCCGGCTCCCTCCTGTCCCAGTCCCAGCTCAGTGTGACAGGCCCGGCTCCCTCCTGTCCCAGTCCCAGCTCAGTGTGACAGGCCCGGCTCCCTCCTGTCCCAGTCCCAGCTCAGTGTGACAGGCCCGTCTCCCACCTGTCCCAATCCCAGCTCAGTGTGACAGGCCCGGCTCCCTCTTGTCGCAGTCCCAGCTCCAGCTCAGTGTGACAGGCCCGGCTCCCTCCTGTCCCAGCTCCAGCTCAGTGTGACAGGCCCGGCTCCCTCCTGTCCCAGTCCCAGCTCAGTGTGACAGGCCCGGCTCCCTCCTGTCGCAGTCCCAGCTCCAGCTCAATGTGACAGGCCCGGCTCCCTCCTGTCCCAGTCCCAGCTCAGTGTGACAGGCCCGGCTCCCTCCTGTCCCAGTCCCAGCTCAGTGTGACAGGCCCGGCTCCCTCCTGTCCCAGTCCCAGCTCAGTGTGACAGGCCCGTCTCCCTCCTGTCCCAATCCCAGCTCAGTGTGACAGGCCCGGCTCCCTCTTGTCGCAGTCCCAGCTCCAGCTCAGTGTGACAGGCCCGGCTCCCTCCTGTCCCAGTCCCAGCTCAGTGTGACAGGCCCGGCTCCCTCCTGTCCCAGTCCCAGCTCAGTGTAACAGGCCCGGCTCCCTCCTGTCCCAGTCCCAGTCCCAGCTCAGTGTGACAGGCCCGGCTCCCTCCTGTCCCAGTCCCAGCTCAGTGTGACAGGCCCGGCTCCCTCCTGTCCCAGTCGCAGCTCCAGCTCAGTGTGACAGGCCTGGCTCCCTCCTGTCCCAGTCCCAGCTCCAGCTCAGTGTGACAGGCCCGGCTCCCTCCTGTCCCAGTCCCAGCTCCAGCTCAGTGTGACAGGCCCGGCTCCCTCCTGTCCCAGTCCCAGCTCCAGCTCAGTGTGACAGGCCCGGCTCCCTCCTGTCCCAGTCCCAGCTCAGTGTGACAGGCCCGGCTCCCTCCTGTCTCAGTCCCAGTCCCAGCTCAGTGTGACAGGCCCGGCTCCCTCCTGTCCCAGTCCCAGTCCCAGCTCCGTGTGACAGGCCCGGCTCCCTCCTGTCCCAGTCCCAGCTCAGTGTGACAGGCCCGGCTCACCCCTGTCCCAGTCCCAGCTCCAGCTCAGTGTGACAGGCCCGGCTCACTCCTGTCCCAGTCCCAGCTCCAGCTCAGTGTGACAGGCCCGGCTCCCTCCTGTCCCAGCTCCAGCTCAGTGTGACAGGCCCGGCTCCCTCCTGTCCCAGTCCCTGCTCCAGCTCAGTGTGACAGGACCGGCTCCCTCCTGTCCCAGTCCCAGCTCCAGCTCAGTGTGACAGGCCCGGCTCCCTCCTCTCCCAGTCCCAGTCCCAGCTCAGTGTCACAGGCCCGGCTCCCTCCTGTCCCAGTCCCAGCTCAGTGTGACAGGCCCGGCTCCCTCCTCTCCCAGTCCCAGTCCCAGCTCAGTGTCACAGGCCCGGCTCCCTCCTGTCCCAGTCCCAGCTCAGTGTCACAGGCCCGGCTCCCTCCTGTCCCAGTCCCAGCTCAGTGTGACAGGCCCGGCTCCCTCCTGTCCCAGTCCCAATCCCAGCTCAGTGTGACAGGCCCGGCTCCCTCCTGTCCCAGTCCCAACTCAGTGTGACAGGCCCGGCTCCCTCCTGTCCCAGTGCCAGCTCAGTGTGACAGGCCCGGCTCCCTCCTGTCCCAGTCCCAGCTCAGTGTGACAGGCCCGGCTCCCTCCTGTCCCAGTCCCAACTCAGTGTGACAGGCCCGGCTCCCTCCTGTCCCAGTGCCAGCTCAGTGTGACAGGCCCGGCTCCCTCCTGTCCCAGTCCCAGCTCAGTGTGACAGGCCCGGCTCCCTCCTGTCCCAGTCCCAGCTCAGTGTGACAGGCCCGGCTCCCTCCTGTCCCTGTCCCAGTCCCAGCTCAGTGTGACAGGCCCGGCTCCCTCCTGTCCCAGTCCCAGTCCCAGCTCAGTGTGACAGGCCCGGCTCCCTCCTGTCCCAGTCCCAGTCCCAGCTCAGTGTGACAGGCCCGGTTCCCTCCTGTCCCAGTCCCAGCTCCAGCTCAGTGTGACAGGCCCGGCTCCCTCCTGTCCCAGTCCCAGTCCCAGCTCAGTGTGACAGGCCCAGCTCCCTCTTGTCCCAGTCCCAGTCCCAGCTCAGTGTGACAGGCCCGGCTCCCTCCTGTCCCTGTCCCAGCTCAGTGTGACAGGCCCGGCTCCCTCCTGTCCCAGTCCCAGCACCAGCTCAGTGTGACAGGCCCGGCTCCCTCCTGTCCCAGTCCCAGCTCCAGCTCAGTGTGACAGGCCCGGCTCCCTCCTGTCCCAGTCCCAGTCCCAGCTCAGTGTGACAGGCCCGGCTCCCTCCTGTCCCAGTCCTAGTTCAGTGTGACAGGCCCGGCTCCCTCCTGTCCCAGTCCCACTCCCCGCTCAGTGTGACAGGCCCGGCTCCCTCCTGTCCCAGTCCCAGCTCAGTGTGACAGGCCCGGCTCCCTCCTGTCCCAGTCGCAGCTCCAGCTCAGTGTGACAGGCCTGGCTCCCTCCTGTCCCAGTCCCAGCTCCAGCTCAGTGTGACAGGCCCGGCTCCCTCCTGTCCCAGTCCCAGCTCCAGCTCAGTGTGACAGGCCCGGCTCCCTCCTGTCCCAGTCCCAGCTCCAGCTCAGTGTGACAGGCCCGGCTCCCTCCTGTCCCAGTCCCAGCTCAGTGTGACAGGCCCGGCTCCCTCCTGTCTCAGTCCCAGTCCCAGCTCAGTGTGACAGGCCCGGCTCCCTCCTGTCCCAGTCCCAGTCCCAGCTCCGTGTGACAGGCCCGGCTCCCTCCTGTCCCAGTCCCAGCTCAGTGTGACAGGCCCGGCTCACCCCTGTCCCAGTCCCAGCTCCAGCTCAGTGTGACAGGCCCGGCTCACTCCTGTCCCAGTCCCAGCTCCAGCTCAGTGTGACAGGCCCGGCTCCCTCCTGTCCCAGCTCCAGCTCAGTGTGACAGGCCCGGCTCCCTCCTGTCCCAGTCCCTGCTCCAGCTCAGTGTGACAGGACCGGCTCCCTCCTGTCCCAGTCCCAGCTCCAGCTCAGTGTGACAGGCCCGGCTCCCTCCTCTCCCAGTCCCAGTCCCAGCTCAGTGTCACAGGCCCGGCTCCCTCCTGTCCCAGTCCCAGCTCAGTGTGACAGGCCCGGCTCCCTCCTCTCCCAGTCCCAGTCCCAGCTCAGTGTCACAGGCCCGGCTCCCTCCTGTCCCAGTCCCAGCTCAGTGTCACAGGCCCGGCTCCCTCCTGTCCCAGTCCCAGCTCAGTGTGACAGGCCCGGCTCCCTCCTGTCCCAGTCCCAATCCCAGCTCAGTGTGACAGGCCCGGCTCCCTCCTGTCCCAGTCCCAACTCAGTGTGACAGGCCCGGCTCCCTCCTGTCCCAGTGCCAGCTCAGTGTGACAGGCCCGGCTCCCTCCTGTCCCAGTCCCAGCTCAGTGTGACAGGCCCGGCTCCCTCCTGTCCCAGTCCCAACTCAGTGTGACAGGCCCGGCTCCCTCCTGTCCCAGTGCCAGCTCAGTGTGACAGGCCCGGCTCCCTCCTGTCCCAGTCCCAGCTCAGTGTGACAGGCCCGGCTCCCTCCTGTCCCAGTCCCAGCTCAGTGTGACAGGCCCGGCTCCCTCCTGTCCCTGTCCCAGTCCCAGCTCAGTGTGACAGGCCCGGCTCCCTCCTGTCCCAGTCCCAGTCCCAGCTCAGTGTGACAGGCCCGGCTCCCTCCTGTCCCAGTCCCAGTCCCAGCTCAGTGTGACAGGCCCGGTTCCCTCCTGTCCCAGTCCCAGCTCCAGCTCAGTGTGACAGGCCCGGCTCCCTCCTGTCCCAGTCCCAGTCCCAGCTCAGTGTGACAGGCCCAGCTCCCTCTTGTCCCAGTCCCAGTCCCAGCTCAGTGTGACAGGCCCGGCTCCCTCCTGTCCCTGTCCCAGCTCAGTGTGACAGGCCCGGCTCCCTCCTGTCCCAGTCCCAGCACCAGCTCAGTGTGACAGGCCCGGCTCCCTCCTGTCCCAGTCCCAGCTCCAGCTCAGTGTGACAGGCCCGGCTCCCTCCTGTCCCAGTCCCAGTCCCAGCTCAGTGTGACAGGCCCGGCTCCCTCCTGTCCCAGTCCTAGTTCAGTGTGACAGGCCCGGCTCCCTCCTGTCCCAGTCCCACTCCCCGCTCAGTGTGACAGGCCCGGCTCCCTCCTGTCCCAGTCCCAGCTCCAGCTCAGTGTGACAGGCCCGGCTCCCTCCTGTCCCAGTCCCAGCTCCAGCTCAGTGTGACAGGCCCGGCTCCCTCCTGTCCCAGTCCCAGTCCCAGCTCAGTGTGACAGGCCCGGCTCCCTCCTGTCCCAGTCCTAGCTCAGTGTGACAGGCCCGGCTCCCTCCTGTCCCAGTCCCAGTCCCCGCTCAGTGTGACAGGCCCGGCTCCCTCCTGTCCCAGTCCCAGCTCCAGCTCAGTGTGACAGGCCCGGCTCCCTCCTGTCCCAGTCCCAGTCCCAGCTCAGTGTGACAGGCCCGGCTCCCTCCTGTCCCAGTCCTAGCTCAGTGTGACAGGCCCGGCTCCCTCCTGTCCCAGTCCCAGTCCCCGCTCAGTGTGACAGGCCCGGCTCCCTCCTGTCCCAGTCCCAGCTCCAGCTCAGTGTGACAGGCCCGGCTCCCTCCTGTCCCAGTCCCAGCTCAGTGTGACAGGCCCGGCTCCCTCCTGTCCCAGTCCCAGCTCCAGCTCAGTGTGACAGGCCCGGCTCCCTCCTGTCCCAGTCCCAGCTCCAGCTCAGTGTGACAGGCCCGGCTCCCTCTTGTCCCAGTCCCAGCTCAGTGTGACAGGCCCGGCTCCCTCCTGTCCCAGTCCCAGCTCCAGCTCAGTGTGACAGGACCGGCTCCCTCCTGTCCCAGTCCCAGCTCCAGCCCAGTGTGACAGGCCCGGCTCCCTCCTGTCCCAGTCCCAGTCCCAGCTCAGTGTGACAGGCCCGGCTCCCTCCTGTCCCAGTCCCAGCTCAGTGTGACAGGCCCGGCTCCCTCCTGATCCAGACCCAGCTCAGTGTGACAGGCCCGGCTCCCTCCTGTCCCAGTCCCAGTCCCCGCTCTGTGTTACACGCCCGGCTCCCTCCTGTCCCAGTCCCAGCTCAGTGTGACAGGCCCGGCTCCCTCCTGTCCCAGTCCCAGCTCCAGCTCAGTGTGACAGGCCCGGCTCCCTCCTGTCCCAGTCCCAGCTCAGTGTGACAGGCCCAGCTCCCTCCTGTCCCTGTCCCAGTCCCAGCTCAGTGTGACAGGCCCGGCTCCCTCCTGTCCCAGTCCCAGCTCCAGCTCAGTGTGACAGGCCCGGCTCCCTCCTGTCCCAGTCCCAGCTCAGTGTGACAGGCCCGGCTCCCTCCTGTCCCTGTCCCAGTCCCAGCTCAGTGTGACAGGCCCGGCTCCCTCCTGTCCCAGTCCCAGCTCCAGCTCAGTGTGACAGGCCCGGCTCCCTCCTGTCCCAGTCCCAGCTCAGTGTGACAGGCCCGGCTCCCTCCTGTCCCAGTCCCAGCTCCAGCTCAGTGTGACAGGCCCGGCTCCCTCCTGTCCCAGTCCCAGTCCCAGCTCAGTGTGACAGGCCCGGCTCCCTCCTGTCCCAGTCCCAGCTCAGTGTGACAGGCCCGGCTCCCTCCTGTCCGAGTCCCAGTCCCAGCTCAGTGTGACAGGCCCGGCTCCCTCCTGTCCCAGTCCCAGCTCCAGCTCAGTGTGACAGGCCTGGCTCCCTTCTGTCCCAGACCCAGCTCCAGCTCAGTGTGACAGGCCCGGCTCCCTCCTGATCCAGACCCAGCTCCAGCTCAGTGTCACAGGCCCGGCTCCCTCCTGTCCCAGTCCTAGCTCAGTGTGACAGGCCCGGCTCTCTCCTGTCCCTGTCCCAGTCCCAGCTCAGTGTGACAGGCCCGGCTCCCTCCTGTCGCAGTCCCAGCTCCAGCTCAGTGTGACAGGCCCGGCTCCCTCCTGTCCCAGTCCCAGCTCCAGCTCAGTGTGACAGGCCCGGCTCCCTCCCGTCCCAGTCCCAGTCCCAGCTCAGTGTGACAGGCCCGGCTCCCTCCTGTCCCAGTCCCAGCTCCAGCTCAGTGTGACAGGCCCGGCTCCCTCCTGTCCCAGTCCCAGCTCAGTGTGACAGGCCCGGCTCCCTCCTGTCCCAGTCCCAGTCCCAGCTCAGTGTGACAGGCCCGGCTCCCTCCTGTCCCAGTCCCAGTCCCAGCTCAGTGTGACAGGCCCGGCACCCTCCTGTCCCAGTCCCAGTCCCAGCTCAGTGTGACAGGCCCGGCTCCCTCCAGTCCCAGTCCCAGCTCCAGCTCAGTGTGACTGGCCCGGCTCCCTCCTGTCCCAGTCCCAGCTCAGTGTGACAGGCCCGGCTCCTTCCTGTCCCAGTCCCAGTCCCAGCTCAGTGTGACAGGCCCGGCCCCCTCCTGTCCCAGTCCCAGCTCAGTGTGACAGGCCCGGCTCCCTCCTGTCCCAGTCCCAGCTCCAGCTCAGTGTGACAGGCCCGGCTCCCTCCTGTCCCAGTCCCAGCTCAGTGTGACAGGCCCGGCTCCCTCCAGTCCCAGCCCTAGCTCAGTGTGACAGGCCTGGCTCCCTCCTGTCCCAGTCCCAGTCCCAGCTCAGTGTGACAGGCCCGGCTCCCTCCAGTCCCAGTCCCAGCTCCAGCTCAGTGTGACAGGCCCGGCTCCCTCCTGTCCCAGTCCCAGCTCCAGCTCAGTGTGACAGGCCCGGCTCCCTCCTGTCCCAGTCCCAGCTCAGTGTGACAGGCCCGGCTCCCTCCTGTCCCAGTCCCTGTCCCAGCTCAGTGTGACAGGCCCGGCTCCCTCCAGTCCCAGTCCCAGCTCAGTGTGACTAGCCCGGCTCCCTCCTGTCCCAGTCCCAGCTCCAGCTCAGTGTGACAGGCCCGGCTCCCTCCTGTCCCAGTCCCAGCTCCAGCTCAGTGTGACAGGCCCGGCTCCCTCCTGTCCCAGTCCCAGCTCAGTGTGACAGGCCCGGCTCCCTCCTGTCCCAGCTCCAGCTCAGTGTGACAGGCCCGGCTCCCTCCTGTCCCAGTCCCAGTCCCCGCTCAGTGTGACAGGCCCGGCTCCCTCCTGTCCCAATCCCAATCCCAGCTCAGTGTGACAGGCCCGGCTCCCTCCTGTCCCAGTCCCAGTCCCCGCTCAGTGTGACAGGCCCGGCTCCCTCCTGTCCCAGTCCCAGCTCAGTGTGACAGGCCCGGCTCCCTCCTGTCCCAGTCCCAGCTCAGTGTGACAGGCCCGGCTCCCTCCTGTCCCAGTCCCAGCTCCAGCTCAGTGTGACAGGCCGGCTCCCTCCTGTCCCAGTCCCAGCTCCAGCTCTGTGTGACAGGCCCGGCTCCCTCCTGTCCCAGTCCCAGCTCCAGCTCAGTGTGACAGGCCCGGCTCCCTCCTGTCCCAGTCCCAGCTCCAGCTCAGTGTGACAGGCCCGGCTCCATCCTGTCCCAGTCCCGGCTCCATCCTGTCCCAGTCCCATCTCAGTGTGACAGGCCCGGCTCCCTCCTGTCCCAGTCCCAGCTCCAGCTCAGTGTGACAGGCCCGGCTCCCTCCTGTCCCAGTCCCAGCTCAGTGTGACAGGCCCGGCTCCCTCCTGTCCCAGTCCCAGCTCAGTGTGACAGGCCCGGCTCCATCCTGTCCCAGCTCAGTGTGACAGGCCCGGTTCCCTCCTGTCCCAGTCCCAGCTCAGTGTGACAGGCCCGGCTCCCTCCTGTCCCAGTCCCAGTCCCAGCTCAGTGTGAAAGGCTCGGCTCCCTCCTGTCCCAGTCCCAGCTCCAGCTCAGTGTGACAGGCCCGGCTCCCTCCTGTCCCAGTCCCAGCTCAGTGTGACAGGCCCGGCTCCCTCCTGTCCCAGTCCCAGCTCAGTGTGACAGGCCCGGCTCCTTCCTGTCCCAGTCCCAGCTCAGTGTGACAGGCCCGGCTCCCTCCTGTCCCAGTCCCTGATCCAGCTCAGTGTGACAGGCCCGGCTCCCTCCTGTCCCAGTCCCACTCCCCGCTCAGTGTGACAGGCCCGGCTCCCTCCTGTCCCAGTCCCAGCTCCAGCTCAGTGTGACAGGCCCGGCTCCCTCCTGTCCCAGTCCCAGCTCCAGCTCAGTGTGACAGGCCCGGCTCCCTCCTGTCCCAGTCCCAGTCCCAGCTCAGTGTGACAGGCCCGGCTCCCTCCTGTCCCAGTCCTAGCTCAGTGTGACAGGCCCGGCTCCCTCCTGTCCCAGTCCCAGTCCCCGCTCAGTGTGACAGGCCCGGCTCCCTCCTGTCCCAGTCCCAGCTCCAGCTCAGTGTGACAGGCCCGGCTCCCTCCTGTCCCAGTCCCAGTCCCAGCTCAGTGTGACAGGCCCGGCTCCCTCCTGTCCCAGTCCTAGCTCAGTGTGACAGGCCCGGCTCCCTCCTGTCCCAGTCCCAGTCCCCGCTCAGTGTGACAGGCCCGGCTCCCTCCTGTCCCAGTCCCAGCTCCAGCTCAGTGTGACAGGCCCGGCTCCCTCCTGTCCCAGTCCCAGCTCAGTGTGACAGGCCCGGCTCCCTCCTGTCCCAGTCCCAGCTCCAGCTCAGTGTGACAGGCCCGGCTCCCTCCTGTCCCAGTCCCAGCTCCAGCTCAGTGTGACAGGCCCGGCTCCCTCTTGTCCCAGTCCCAGCTCAGTGTGACAGGCCCGGCTCCCTCCTGTCCCAGTCCCAGCTCCAGCTCAGTGTGACAGGCCCGGCTCCCTCCTGTCCCAGTCCCAGCTCCAGCCCAGTGTGACAGGCCCGGCTCCCTCCTGTCCCAGTCCCAGTCCCAGCTCAGTGTGACAGGCCCGGCTCCCTCCTGTCCCAGTCCCAGCTCAGTGTGACAGGCCCGGCTCCCTCCTGATCCAGACCCAGCTCAGTGTGACAGGCCCGGCTCCCTCCTGTCCCAGTCCCAGTCCCCGCTCTGTGTTACACGCCCGGCTCCCTCCTGTCCCAGTCCCAGCTCAGTGTGACAGGCCCGGCTCCCTCCTGTCCCAGTCCCAGCTCCAGCTCAGTGTGACAGGCCCGGCTCCCTCCTGTCCCAGTCCCAGCTCAGTGTGACAGGCCCAGCTCCCTCCTGTCCCTGTCCCAGTCCCAGCTCAGTGTGACAGGCCCGGCTCCCTCCTGTCCCAGTCCCAGCTCCAGCTCAGTGTGACAGGCCCGGCTCCCTCCTGTCCCAGTCCCAGCTCAGTGTGACAGGCCCGGCTCCCTCCTGTCCCTGTCCCAGTCCCAGCTCAGTGTGACAGGCCCGGCTCCCTCCTGTCCCAGTCCCAGCTCCAGCTCAGTGTGACAGGCCCGGCTCCCTCCTGTCCCAGTCCCAGCTCAGTGTGACAGGCCCGGCTCCCTCCTGTCCCAGTCCCAGCTCCAGCTCAGTGTGACAGGCCCGGCTCCCTCCTGTCCCAGTCCCAGTCCCAGCTCAGTGTGACAGGCCCGGCTCCCTCCTGTCCCAGTCCCAGCTCAGTGTGACAGGCCCGGCTCCCTCCTGTCCGAGTCCCAGTCCCAGCTCAGTGTGACAGGCCCGGCTCCCTCCTGTCCCAGTCCCAGCTCCAGCTCAGTGTGACAGGCCTGGCTCCCTTCTGTCCCAGACCCAGCTCCAGCTCAGTGTGACAGGCCCGGCTCCCTCCTGATCCAGACCCAGCTCCAGCTCAGTGTCACAGGCCCGGCTCCCTCCTGTCCCAGTCCTAGCTCAGTGTGACAGGCCCGGCTCTCTCCTGTCCCTGTCCCAGTCCCAGCTCAGTGTGACAGGCCCGGCTCCCTCCTGTCGCAGTCCCAGCTCCAGCTCAGTGTGACAGGCCCGGCTCCCTCCTGTCCCAGTCCCAGCTCCAGCTCAGTGTGACAGGCCCGGCTCCCTCCCGTCCCAGTCCCAGTCCCAGCTCAGTGTGACAGGCCCGGCTCCCTCCTGTCCCAGTCCCAGCTCCAGCTCAGTGTGACAGGCCCGGCTCCCTCCTGTCCCAGTCCCAGCTCAGTGTGACAGGCCCGGCTCCCTCCTGTCCCAGTCCCAGTCCCAGCTCAGTGTGACAGGCCCGGCTCCCTCCTGTCCCAGTCCCAGTCCCAGCTCAGTGTGACAGGCCCGGCACCCTCCTGTCCCAGTCCCAGTCCCAGCTCAGTGTGACAGGCCCGGCTCCCTCCAGTCCCAGTCCCAGCTCCAGCTCAGTGTGACTGGCCCGGCTCCCTCCTGTCCCAGTCCCAGCTCAGTGTGACAGGCCCGGCTCCTTCCTGTCCCAGTCCCAGTCCCAGCTCAGTGTGACAGGCCCGGCCCCCTCCTGTCCCAGTCCCAGCTCAGTGTGACAGGCCCGGCTCCCTCCTGTCCCAGTCCCAGCTCCAGCTCAGTGTGACAGGCCCGGCTCCCTCCTGTCCCAGTCCCAGCTCAGTGTGACAGGCCCGGCTCCCTCCAGTCCCAGCCCTAGCTCAGTGTGACAGGCCTGGCTCCCTCCTGTCCCAGTCCCAGTCCCAGCTCAGTGTGACAGGCCCGGCTCCCTCCAGTCCCAGTCCCAGCTCCAGCTCAGTGTGACAGGCCCGGCTCCCTCCTGTCCCAGTCCCAGCTCCAGCTCAGTGTGACAGGCCCGGCTCCCTCCTGTCCCAGTCCCAGCTCAGTGTGACAGGCCCGGCTCCCTCCTGTCCCAGTCCCTGTCCCAGCTCAGTGTGACAGGCCCGGCTCCCTCCAGTCCCAGTCCCAGCTCAGTGTGACTAGCCCGGCTCCCTCCTGTCCCAGTCCCAGCTCCAGCTCAGTGTGACAGGCCCGGCTCCCTCCTGTCCCAGTCCCAGCTCCAGCTCAGTGTGACAGGCCCGGCTCCCTCCTGTCCCAGTCCCAGCTCAGTGTGACAGGCCCGGCTCCCTCCTGTCCCAGCTCCAGCTCAGTGTGACAGGCCCGGCTCCCTCCTGTCCCAGTCCCAGTCCCCGCTCAGTGTGACAGGCCCGGCTCCCTCCTGTCCCAATCCCAATCCCAGCTCAGTGTGACAGGCCCGGCTCCCTCCTGTCCCAGTCCCAGTCCCCGCTCAGTGTGACAGGCCCGGCTCCCTCCTGTCCCAGTCCCAGCTCAGTGTGACAGGCCCGGCTCCCTCCTGTCCCAGTCCCAGCTCAGTGTGACAGGCCCGGCTCCCTCCTGTCCCAGTCCCAGCTCCAGCTCAGTGTGACAGGCCGGCTCCCTCCTGTCCCAGTCCCAGCTCCAGCTCTGTGTGACAGGCCCGGCTCCCTCCTGTCCCAGTCCCAGCTCCAGCTCAGTGTGACAGGCCCGGCTCCCTCCTGTCCCAGTCCCAGCTCCAGCTCAGTGTGACAGGCCCGGCTCCATCCTGTCCCAGTCCCGGCTCCATCCTGTCCCAGTCCCATCTCAGTGTGACAGGCCCGGCTCCCTCCTGTCCCAGTCCCAGCTCCAGCTCAGTGTGACAGGCCCGGCTCCCTCCTGTCCCAGTCCCAGCTCAGTGTGACAGGCCCGGCTCCCTCCTGTCCCAGTCCCAGCTCAGTGTGACAGGCCCGGCTCCATCCTGTCCCAGCTCAGTGTGACAGGCCCGGTTCCCTCCTGTCCCAGTCCCAGCTCAGTGTGACAGGCCCGGCTCCCTCCTGTCCCAGTCCCAGTCCCAGCTCAGTGTGAAAGGCTCGGCTCCCTCCTGTCCCAGTCCCAGCTCCAGCTCAGTGTGACAGGCCCGGCTCCCTCCTGTCCCAGTCCCAGCTCAGTGTGACAGGCCCGGCTCCCTCCTGTCCCAGTCCCAGCTCAGTGTGACAGGCCCGGCTCCTTCCTGTCCCAGTCCCAGCTCAGTGTGACAGGCCCGGCTCCCTCCTGTCCCAGTCCCTGATCCAGCTCAGTGTGACAGGCCCGGCTCCCTCCTGTCCCAGTCCCAGTCCCAGCTCAGTGTCATAGGCCCGGCTCCCTCCTGTCCCAGTCCCAGCTCCAGCTCAGTGTGACAGGCCCGGCTCCCTCCTGTCCCAGTCCCAGCTCCAGCTCAGTGTGACAGGCCCGGCTCCCTCCTGTCCCAGTCCCAGCTCCAGCCCAGTGTGACAGCCCCGGCTCCCTCCTGTCCCTGTCCCAGTCCCAGCTCAGTGTGACAGGCCCGGCTCCCTCCTGTCCCAGACCCAGCTCAGTGTGACAGGCCCGGCTCCCTCCTGATCCAGACCCAGCTCAGTGTGACAGGCCCGGCTCTCTCCTGTCCCTGTCCCAGTCCCAGCTCAGTGTGACAGGCCCGGCTTCCTCCTGTCCCAGTCCCAGTCCCAGCTCAGTGTGACAGGCCCGGCTCCCTCCTGTCCCAGTCCCAGCTCAGTGTGACCGGCCCGGCTCCCTCCTGTCCCAGTCCCAGCTCAGTGTGACAGGCCCGGCTCCCTCCTGTCCCAGTCCCAGTCCCAGCTCAGTGTGACAGGCTCGGCTCCCTCCTGTCCCAGTCCCAGCTCCAGCTCAGTGTGACAGGCCCGGCTCCCTCCTGTCCCAGTCCCAGCTCAGTGTGACAGGCCCGGCTCCCTCCTGTCCCAGTCCCAGTCCCAGCTCAGTGTGACAGGCCCGGCTCCCTCCTGTCCCAGTCCCTGATCCAGCTCAGTGTGACAGGCCCGGCTCCCTCCTGTCCCAGTCCCAGTCCCAGCTCTGTGTCAAAGGCCCAGCTCCCTCCTGTCCCAGTCCCAGCTCCAGCTCAGTGTGACAGGCCCGGCTCCCTCCTGTCCCAGTCCCAGTCCCAGCTCAGTGTGACAGGCCCGGCTCCCTCCTGTCCCAGTCCCAGCTCAGTGTGACCGGCCCGGCTCCCTCCTGTCCCAGTCCCAGCTCAGTGTGACAGGCCCGGCTCCCTCCTGTCGCAGTCCCAGCTCCAGCTCAATGTGACAGGCCCGGCTCCCTCCTGTCCCAGTCCCAGCTCAGTGTGACAGGCCCGGCTCCCTCCTGTCCCAGCTCCAGCTCCAGCTCAGTGTGACAGGCCCGGCTCCCTCCAGTCCCAGTCCCAGCTCCAGCTCAGTGTGACAGGCCCGGCTCCCTCCTGTCCCAGTCCCAGCTCAGTGTGACAGGCCCGGCTCCCTCCTGTCCCAGTCCCAGCTCCAGCTCAGTGTGACAGGCCCGGCTCCCTCCTGTCCCAGTCCCAGCTCCAGCTCAGTGTGACGGGCCCGGCTCCCTCCTCTCCCAGTCCCAGCTCCAGCTCAGTGTGACAGGCCCGGCTCCCTCCTGTCCCAGTCCCAGCTCAGTGTGACAGGCCCGGCTCCCTCCTGTCCCAGTCCCAGTCCCAGCTCAGTGTGACAGGCCCGGTTCCCTCCTGTCCCAGTCCCAGCTCAGTGTGACAGGCCCGGTTCCCTCCTGTCCCAGCTCCAGCTCAGTGTGACAGGCCCGGCTCCCTCCTGTCCCAGTCCCAGCTCCAGCTCAGTGTGACAGGCCCGGCTCCCTCCTGTCCCAGGCCCGGCTCCCTCCTGTCCCAGTCCCAGTCCCCGCTCTGTGTTACACGCCCGGCTCCCTCCTGTCCCAGTCCCAGCTCAGTGTGACAGGCCCGGCTCCCTCCTGTCCCAGTCCCAGCTCCAGCTCAGTGTGACAGGCCCGGCTCCCTCCTGTCCCAGTCCCAGCTCAGTGTGACAGGCCCGGCTCCCTCCTGTCCCAGTCCCAGCTCCAGCTCAGTGTGACAGGCCCGGCTCCCTCCTGTCCCAGTCCCAGCTCAGTGTGACAGGCCCGGTTCCCTCCTGTCCCAGTCCCAGCTCAGTGTGACAGGCCCGGCTCCCTCCTGTCCCAGTCCCAGTCCCAGCTCAGTGTGAAAGGCTCGGCTCCCTCCTGTCCCAGTCCCAGCTCCAGCTCAGTGTGACAGGCCCGGCTCCCTCCTGTCCCAGTCCCAGCTCAGTGTGACAGGCCCGGCTCCCTCCTGTCCCAGTCCCAGCTCAGTGTGACAGGCCCGGCTCCTTCCTGTCCCAGTCCCAGCTCAGTGTGACAGGCCCGGCTCCCTCCTGTCCCAGTCCCTGATCCAGCTCAGTGTGACAGGCCCGGCTCCCTCCTGTCCCAGTCCCAGTCCCAGCTCAGTGTCATAGGCCCGGCTCCCTCCTGTCCCAGTCCCAGCTCCAGCTCAGTGTGACAGGCCCGGCTCCCTCCTGTCCCAGTCCCAGCTCCAGCTCAGTGTGACAGGCCCGGCTCCCTCCTGTCCCAGTCCCAGCTCCAGCCCAGTGTGACAGCCCCGGCTCCCTCCTGTCCCAGTCCCAGTCCCAGCTCAGTGTGACAGGCCCGGCTCCCTCCTGTCCCAGACCCAGCTCAGTGTGACAGGCCCGGCTCCCTCCTGATCCAGACCCAGCTCAGTGTGACAGGCCCGGCTCTCTCCTGTCCCTGTCCCAGTCCCAGCTCAGTGTGACAGGCCCGGCTTCCTCCTGTCCCAGTCCCAGTCCCAGCTCAGTGTGACAGGCCCGGCTCCCTCCTGTCCCAGTCCCAGCTCAGTGTGACCGGCCCGGCTCCCTCCTGTCCCAGTCCCAGCTCAGTGTGACAGGCCCGGCTCCCTCCTGTCCCAGTCCCAGTCCCAGCTCAGTGTGACAGGCTCGGCTCCCTCCTGTCCCAGTCCCAGCTCCAGCTCAGTGTGACAGGCCCGGCTCCCTCCTGTCCCAGTCCCAGCTCAGTGTGACAGGCCCGGCTCCCTCCTGTCCCAGTCCCAGTCCCAGCTCAGTGTGACAGGCCCGGCTCCCTCCTGTCCCAGTCCCTGATCCAGCTCAGTGTGACAGGCCCGGCTCCCTCCTGTCCCAGTCCCAGTCCCAGCTCTGTGTCAAAGGCCCAGCTCCCTCCTGTCCCAGTCCCAGCTCCAGCTCAGTGTGACAGGCCCGGCTCCCTCCTGTCCCAGTCCCAGTCCCAGCTCAGTGTGACAGGCCCGGCTCCCTCCTGTCCCAGTCCCAGCTCAGTGTGACCGGCCCGGCTCCCTCCTGTCCCAGTCCCAGCTCAGTGTGACAGGCCCGGCTCCCTCCTGTCGCAGTCCCAGCTCCAGCTCAATGTGACAGGCCCGGCTCCCTCCTGTCCCAGTCCCAGCTCAGTGTGACAGGCCCGGCTCCCTCCTGTCCCAGCTCCAGCTCCAGCTCAGTGTGACAGGCCCGGCTCCCTCCAGTCCCAGTCCCAGCTCCAGCTCAGTGTGACAGGCCCGGCTCCCTCCTGTCCCAGTCCCAGCTCAGTGTGACAGGCCCGGCTCCCTCCTGTCCCAGTCCCAGCTCCAGCTCAGTGTGACAGGCCCGGCTCCCTCCTGTCCCAGTCCCAGCTCCAGCTCAGTGTGACGGGCCCGGCTCCCTCCTCT
This sequence comes from Scyliorhinus torazame, assembly GCF_047496885.1. Taxonomy (NCBI): domain Eukaryota; kingdom Metazoa; phylum Chordata; class Chondrichthyes; order Carcharhiniformes; family Scyliorhinidae; genus Scyliorhinus; species Scyliorhinus torazame. The sequence continues at coordinate 10,434 of NW_027308642.1, read as the reverse complement.
CCCAGTCCCAGCTCCAGCTCAGTGTGACAGGCCCGGCTCCCTCCTGTCCCAGTCCCAGCTCAGTGTGACAGGCCCGGCTCCCTCCTGTCCCAGTCCCAGTCCCAGCTCAGTGTGACAGGCCCGGTTCCCTCCTGTCCCAGTCCCAGCTCAGTGTGACAGGCCCGGTTCCCTCCTGTCCCAGCTCCAGCTCAGTGTGACAGGCCCGGCTCCCTCCTGTCCCAGTCCCAGCTCCAGCTCAGTGTGACAGGCCCGGCTCCCTCCTGTCCCAGGCCCGGCTCCCTCCTGTCCCAGTCCCAGTCCCCGCTCTGTGTTACACGCCCGGCTCCCTCCTGTCCCAGTCCCAGCTCAGTGTGACAGGCCCGGCTCCCTCCTGTCCCAGTCCCAGCTCCAGCTCAGTGTGACAGGCCCGGCTCCCTCCTGTCCCAGTCCCAGCTCAGTGTGACAGGCCCGGCTCCCTCCTGTCCCAGTCCCAGCTCCAGCTCAGTGTGACAGGCCCGGCTCCCTCCTGTCCCAGTCCCAGCTCAGTGTGACAGGCCCGGTTCCCTCCTGTCCCAGTCCCAGCTCAGTGTGACAGGCCCGGCTCCCTCCTGTCCCAGTCCCAGTCCCAGCTCAGTGTGACAGGCTCGGCTCCCTCCTGTCCCAGTCCCAGCTCCAGCTCAGTGTGACAGGCCCGGCTCCTTCCTGTCCCAGTCCCAGTCCCAGCTCAGTGTGACAGGCCCGGCTCCCTCCTGTCCCAGTCCCTGATCCAGCTCAGTGTGACAGGCCCGGCTCCCTCCTGTCCCAGTCCCAGCTCAGTGTCATAGGCCCGGCTCCCTCCTGTCCCAGTCCCAGCTCCAGCTCAGTGTGACAGGCCCGGCTCCCTCCTGTCCCAGTCCCAGCTCCAGCTCAGTGTGACAGGCCCGGCTCCCTCCTGATCCAGACCCAGCTCAGTGTGACAGGCCCGGCTCTCTCCTGTCCCTGTCCCAGTCCCAGCTCAGTGTGACAGGCCCGGCTCCCTCCTGTCCCAGTCCCAGTCCCAGCTCAGTGTGACAGGCCCGCCTCCCTCCTGTCCCAGTCCCAGCTCAGTGTGACAGGCCCGGCTCCCTCCTGTCGCAGTCCCAGCTCCAGCTCAATGTGACAGGCCCGGCTCCCTCCTGTCCCAGTCCCAGCTCAGTGTGACAGGCCCGGCTCCCTCCTGTCCCAGTCCCAGCTCAGTGTGACAGGCCCGGCTCCCTCCTGTCCCAGTCCCAGCTCAGTGTGACAGGCCCGTCTCCCTCCTGTCCCAATCCCAGCTCAGTGTGACAGGCCCGGCTCCCTCTTGTCGCAGTCCCAGCTCCAGCTCAGTGTGACAGGCCCGGCTCCCTCCTGTCCCAATCCCAATCCCAGCTCAGTGTGACAGGCCCGGCTCCCTCCTGTCCCAGTCCCAGTCCCAGCTCAGTGTGACAGGCCCGGCTCCCTCCTGTCCCAATCCCAGCTCAGTGTGACAGGCCCGGCTCCCTCCTGTCCCAGTCCCAGCTCAGTGTGACAGGCCCGGCTCCCTCCTGTCCCAGTCCCAGTCCCCGCTCAGTGTGACAGGCCCGGCTCCCTCCTGTCCCAGTCCCAGTCCCCGCTCAGCGTGACAGGCCCGTCTCCCTCCTGTCCCAGTCCCAGTCCCAGCTCAGTGTGACAGGCCCGGCTCCCTCCTGTCCCAGTCCCAGCTACAGCTCAGTGTGACAGGCCCGGCTCCCTCCTGTCCCAGTCCCAGCTCAGTGTGACAGGCCCGGCTCCCTCCTGTCCCAGTCCCAGCTCCAGCTCACTGTGACAGGCCCGCCTCCCTCCTGTCCCAGTCCCAGCTCAGTGTGACAGGCCCGGCTCACCCCTGTCCCAGTCCCAGCTCCAGCTCAGTGTGACAGGCCCGGCTCCCTCCTGTCCCAGTCCCAGTCCCAGCTCAGTGTGACAGGCCCGGCTCACTCCTGTCCCAGTCCCAGCTCAGTGTGACAGGCCCGGCTCCCTCCTGTCCCAGTCCCAGTCCCAGCTCAGTGTGACAGGCCCGGCTCCCTCCTGTCCCAGTCCCAGTCCCCGCTCAGTGTGACAGGCCCGGCTCCCTCCTGTCCCAGTCCCAGTCCCCGCTCAGTGTGACAGGCCCGGCTCCCTCCTGTCCTAGTCCCAGTCCCAGCTCAGTGTGACAGGCCCGGCTCCCTCCAGTCCCAGTCCCAGCTCAGTGTGACAGGCCCGGCTCCCTCCTGTCCCAGTCCCAGCTACAGCTCAGTGTGACAGGCCCGGCTCCCTCCTGTCCCAGTCCCAGCTCCAGCTCAGTGTGACAGGCCCGGCTCCCTCCTGTCCCAGTCCCAGCTCCAGCTCAGTGTGACAGGCCCGGCTCCCTCCTGTCCCAGTCCCAGTCCCAGCTCAGTGTGACAGGCCCGGCTCCCTCCTGTCCCAGTCCCAGCTACAGCTCAGTGTGACAGGCCCGGCTCCCGCCTGTCGAGCTGACCCTGTCTGCGGGTAGACTCTGTTAAGAGTCTAATCGGGGTTGAGCTGGATTTGTGGAAAGCCCCCTCACTTAATCCCGGTTTAACTTCCTCGGCAGGAGTAGGGGGATGATGTTCAGCCATGGCGGGGATTAAAGGACAGATTTGAACGCGGGGAGGGGGAGGGGAAGGGACGATGATGTGACTGCCTCGGGGAGGAGGGATTGCCCGGCTCGCCAGTCCAGGGCTCTGCTGGGTGGGAGGAGGGACCGGGGCCTATCACAGCTCCCGCCAATTCCACAGCAACAGCTGGCACGCTGAATCAGCCTTTGTGCCAGCGTGACCGAGACCGGCACCTTCTCTACCCCCTCCCGCAGTGTCTGACGGTCAGTGTGACGGTCAGTGTGAGGGTCTGTCCCCCTCCCCCTCCCGCAGTGTCTGACGGTCAGTGTGAGGGTCTGTCCCCCTCCCGCAGTGTCTGACGGTCAGTGTGAGGGTCTGTCCCCCTCCCGCAGTGTCTGACGGTCAGTGTGAGGGTCTGTCCCCCTCCCGCAGTGTCAGTGACGGTCAGTGTGAGGGCTGTCCCCCTCCCCCTCCCGCAGTGTCAGTGACGGTCAGTGTGAGGGTCTGTCCCCCTCCCCCTCCCGCAGTGTCTGACGGTCAGTGTGAGGGTCTGTCCCCCTCCCGCAGTGTCTGACGGTCAGTGTGAGGGTCTGTCCCCCTCCCGCAGTGTCTGACGGTCAGTGTGAGGGTCTGTCCCCCTCCCGCAGTGTGAGTGACGGTCAGTGTGAGGGTCTGTCCCCCTCCCCCTCCCGCAGTGTCAGTGACGGTCAGTGTGAGGGTCTGTCCCCCTCCCCTCCCGCAGTGTCCGTGACGGTCAGTGTGAGGGTCTGTCCCCCTCCCGCAGTGTCCGTGACGGTCAGTGTGAGGGTCTGTCCCCCTCCCGCAGTGTCTGACGGTCAGTGTGAGGGTCTGTCCCCCTCCCGCAGTGTCTGACGGTCAGTGTGAGTGTCTGTCCCCCTCCCGCAGTGTCTGACGGTCAGTGTGAGGGTCTGTCCCCCTCCCGCAGTGTCAGTGACGGTCAGTGTGAGGGCTGTCCCCCTCCCCTCCCGCATTGTCCGTGACGGTCAGTGTGAGGGTCTGTCCCCCTCGCGCAGTGTCCGTGACGGTCAGTGTGAGTGTCTGTCCCCCTCCCGCAGTGTCTGACGGTCAGTGTGAGGGTCTGTCCCCCTCCCCCTCCCGCAGTGTCTGACGGTCAGTGTGAGGGTCTGTCCCCCTCCCGCAGTGTCTGACGGTCAGTGTGAGGGTCTGTCCCCCTCCCCCTCACACAGTGTCAGTGACGGTCAGTGTGAGGGTCTGTCCCCCTCCCGCAGTGTCAGTGACGGTCAGTGTGAGGGTCTGTCCCCCTCCCCTCCCGCAGTGTCAGTGAGGTCAGTGTGAGGGTCTGTCCCCCTCCCGCAGTGTCAGTGACGGTCAGTGTGAGGGTCTGTCCCCCTCCCGCAGTGTGAGTGACGGTCAGTGTGAGGGTCTGACCCCCTCCCGCAGTGTCAGTGACGGTCAGTGTGAGGGTCTGTCCCCCTCCCCCTCCCACAGTGTCAGTGACGGTCAGTGTGAGGGTCTGTCCCCCTCCCGCAGTGTGAGTGACGGTCAGTGTGAGGGTCTGTCCCCCTCCCGCAGTGTCAGTGACGGTCAATGTGAGGGTCTGTCCCCCTCCCCCTCCCGCAGTGTCAGTGACGGTCAGTGTGAGGGTCTGTCCACCTCCCACAGTGTCAGTGACGGTCAGTGTGAGGGTCTGTCCCCCTCCCGCAGTGTCAGTGACGGTCAGTGTGAGGGTCTGTCCCCCTCCCCCTCCCGCAGTGTCAGTGACGGTCAGTGTGAGGGTCTGTCCCCCTCCCGCAGTGTCAGTGACGGTCAGTGTGAGGGTCTGTCCCCCTCCCGCAGTGTCAGTGACGGTCAGTGTGAGGGTCTGTCCCCCTGCCCCTCCCACAGTGTCCGTGACGGTCAGTGTGAGGGTCTGTCCCCCTCCCACAGTGTCAGTGACGGTCAGTGTGAGGGTCTGTCCCCCTCCCCCTCCCACAGTGTCAGTGACGGTCAGTGTGAGGGTCTGTGCCCCTCCCCCTCCCGCAGTGTGAGTGACGGTCAGTGTGAGGGTCTGTCCCCCCTCCCCCTCCCGCAGTGTCAGTGACGGTCAGTGTGAGGGTCTGTCCCCCTCCCCCTCCCACAGTGTCCGTGACGGTCAGTGTGAGGGTCTGTCCCCCTCCCACAGTGTCAGTGACGGTCAGTGTGAGGGTCTGTCCCCCTCCCCCTCCCGCAGTGTCAGTGACGGTCAGTGTGAGGGTCTGTCCCCCTCCCACAGTGTCAGTGACGGTCAGTGTGAGGGTCTGTCCCCCTCCCCCTCCCGCAGTGTGAGTGACGGTCAGTGTGAGGGTCTGTCCCCCTCCCCCTCCCTCAGTGTCAGTGACGGTCAGTGTGAGGGTCTGTCCCCCTCCCCCTCCCGCAGTGTCAGTGACGGTCAGTGTGAGGGTCTGTCCCCCTCCCCCTCCCGCAGTGTCAGTGACGGTCAGTGTGAGGGTCTGACCCCCTCCCGCAGTGTCAGTGACGGTCAGTGTGAGGGTCTGTCCCCCTCCCCCTCCCGCAGTGTCAGTGACGGTCAGTGTGAGGGTCTGTCCCCCTCCCCTTCCCACAGTGTCAGTGACGGTCAGTGTGAGGGTCTGTCCCCCTCCCGCAGTGTCAGTGACGGTCAGTGTGAGGGTCTGTCCCCCTCCCGCAGTGTCAGTGACGGTCAGTGTGAGGGTCTGTCCCCCTGCCCCTCCCGCAGTGTCAGTGACGGTCAGTGTGAGGGTCTGTCCCCCTCCCCCTCCCGCAGTGTCAGTGACGGTCAGTGTGAGGGTCTGTCCCCCTCCCCCTCCCGCAGTGTGAGTGACGGTCAGTGTGAGGGTCTGTCCCCCTCCCGCAGTGTCAGTGACGGTCAGTGTGAGGGTCTGTCCCCCTCCCCCTCCCACAGTGTCAGTGACGGTCAGTGTGAGGGTCTGTCCCCCTCCCGCAGTGTCAGTGACGGTCAGTGTGAGGGTCTGTCCCCCTCCCGCAGTGTCAGTGACGGTCAGTGTGAGGGTCTGTCCCCCTCCCGCAGTGTCAGTGACGGTCAGTGTGAGGGTCTGTCCCCCTCCCCCTCCCGCAGTGTCAGTGACGGTCAGTGTGAGGGTCTGTCCCCCTCCCGCAGTGTGAGTGACGGTCAGTGTGAGGGTCTGTCCCCCTCCCCCTCCCACAGTGTCAGTGACGGTCAGTGTGAGGGTCTGTCCCCCTCCCCCTCCCGCAGTGTCAGTGACGGTCAGTGTGAGGGTCTGTCCCCCTCCCCCTCCCACAGTGTCAGTGACGGTCAGTGTGAGGGTCTGTCCCCCCTCCCGCAGTGTCAGTGACGGTCAGTGTGAGGGTCTGTCCCCCTCCCCCTCCCGCAGTGTCAGTGACGGTCAGTGTGAGGGTCTGTCCCCCTCCCGCAGTGTCCGTGACGGTCAGTGTGAGGGTCTGTCCCCCTCCCCCTCCCACAGTGTCAGTGACGGTCAGTGTGAGGGTCTGTCCCCCTCCCCCTCCCGCAGTGTCAGTGACGGTCAGTGTGAGGGTCTGTCCCCCTCCCCCTCCCGCAGTGTCAGTGACGGTCAGTGTGAGGGTCTGTCCCCCTCCCGCAGTGTCAGTGACGGTCAGTGTGAGGGTCTGTCCCCCTCCCCCTCCCGCAGTGTCAGTGACGGTCAGTGTGAGGGTCTGTCCCCCTCCCCCTCCCGCAGTGTCAGTGACGGTCAGTGTGAGGGTCTGTCCCCCTCCCGCAGTGTCAGTGACGGTCAGTGTGAGGGTCTGTCCCCCTCCCCCTCCCACAGTGTCAGTGACGGTCAGTGTGAGGGTCTGTCCCCTTCCCGCAGTGTCAGTGACGGTCAGTGTGAGGGTCTGTCCCCCTCCCCCTCCCGCAGTCTCCGTGACGGTCAGTGTGAGGGTCTGTCCCGCTCCCACAGTGTCAGTGACGGTCAGTGTGAGGGTCTGTCCCCCTCCCGCAGTGTGAGTGACGGTCAGTGTGAGGGTCTGTCCCCCTCCCCCTCCCGCAGTGTGAGTGACGGTCAGTGTGAGGGTCTGTCCCCCTCCCCCTCCCGCAGTGTCCGTGACGGTCAGTGTGAGGGTCTGTCCCCCTCCCCCTCCCACAGTGTCAGTGACGGTCAGTGTGAGGGTCTGTCCCCCTCCCCCTCCCACAGTGTCAGTGACGGTCAGTGTGAGGGTCTGTCCCCCTCCCGCAGTGTGAGTGACGGTCAGTGTGAGGGTCTGTCCCCCTCCCCCTCCCGCAGTGTCAGTGACGGTCAGTGTGAGGGTCTGTCCCCCTCCCCCTCCCGCAGTGTCAGTGACGGTCAGTGTGAGGGTCTGTCCCCCTCCCGCAGTGTCAGTGACGGTCAGTGTGAGGGTCTGTCCCCTCCCCCTCCCGCAGTGTCAGTGACGGTCAGTGTGAGGGTCTGTCCCCCTCCCCCTCCCGCAGTGTCAGTGACGGTCAGTGTGAGGGTCTGTCCCCCTCCCGCAGTGTCAGTGACGGTCAGTGTGAGGGTCTGTCCCCCTCCCAATCCCACAGTGTCAGTGACGGTCAGTGTGAGGGTCTGTCCCCCTCCCGCAGTGTCAGTGACGGTCAGTGTGAGGGTCTGTCCCCCTCCCCCTCCCACAGTGTCAGTGAAGGTCAGTGTGAGGGTCTGTCCCCCTCCCCCTCCCGCAGTGTCAGTGACGGTCAGTGTGAGGGTCTGTCCCCCTCCCCCTCCCGCAGTGTCAGTGACGGTCAGTGTGAGGGTCTGTCCCCCTCCCGCAGTGTCAGTGACGGTCAGTGTGAGGGTCTGTCCCCCTCCCCCTCCCGCAGTGTGAGTGACGGTCAGTGTGAGGGTCTGTCCCCCTCCCCCTCCCACAGTGTCCGTGACGGTCAGTGTGAGGGTCTGTCCCCCTCCCCCTCCCACAGTGTCAGTGACGGTCAGTGTGAGGGTCTGTGCCCCTCCCACAGTGTCAGTGACGGTCAGTGTGAGGGTCTGTCCCCCTCCCACAGTGTCAGTGACGGTCAGTGTGAGGGTCTGTCCCCCTCCCCCTCCCGCAGTGTGAGTGACGGTCAGTGTGAGGGTCTGTCCCCCTCCCCCTCCCACAGTGTCCGTGACGGTCAGTGTGAGGGTCTGTCCCCCTCCCCCTCCCACAGTGTCAGTGACGGTCAGTGTGAGGGTCTGTCCCCCTCCCGCAGTGTCAGTGACGGTCAGTGTGAGGGTCTGTCCCCCTCCCCCTCCCGCAGTGTCAGTGACGGTCAGTGTGAGGGTCTGTCCCCCTCCCGCAGTGTCAGTGACGGTCAGTGTGAGGGTCTGTCCCCCTCCCCCTCCCGCAGTGTGAGTGACGGTCAGTGTGAGGGTCTGTCCCCCTCCCCCTCCCGCAGTGTCAGTGACGGTCAGTGTGAGGGTCTGTCCCCCTCCCGCAGTGTCAGTGACGGTCAGTGTGAGGGTCTGTCCCCCTCCCCCTCCCACAATGTCAGTGACGGTCAGTGTGAGGGTCTGTCCCCCTCCCCCTCCCGCAGTGTCAGTGACGGTCAGTGTGAGGGTCTGTCCCCCTCCCGCAGTGTCAGTGACGGTCAGTGTGAGGGTCTGTCCCCCTCCCCCTCCCGCAGTGTCAGTGACGGTCAGTGTGAGGGTCTGTCCCCCTCCCGCAGTGTCAGTGACGGTCAGTGTGAGGGTCTGTCCCCCTCCCCCTCCCGCAGTGTGAGTGACGGTCAGTGTGAGGGTCTGTCCCCCTCCCCCTCCCACAGTGTCAGTGACGGTCAGTGTGAGGGTCTGTCCCCCTCCCGCAGTGTCAGTGACGGTCAGTGTGAGGGTCTGTCCCCCTCCCCCTCCCGCAGTGTGAGTGACGGTCAGTGTGAGGGTCTGTCCCCCTCCCCCTCCCGGCAGTGTCAGTGACGGTCAGTGTGAGGGTCTGTCCCCCTCCCCCTCCCGCAGTGTCAGTGACGGTCAGTGTGAGGGTCTGTCCCCCTCCCGCAGTGTCAGTAACGGTCAGTGTGAGGGTCTGTCCCCCTCCCCCTCCCGCAGTGTCAGTGACGGTCAGTGTGAGGGTCTGTCCCCCTCCCCCTCCCGCAGTGTCAGTGACGGTCAGTGTGAGGGTCTGTCCCCCTCCCCCTCCCGCAGTGTCAGTGACGGTCAGTGTGAGGGTCTGTCCCCCTCCCCTCCCGCAGTGTCAGTGACGGTCAGTGTGAGGGTCTGTCCCCCTCCCACAGTGTCAGTGACGGTCAGTGTGAGGGTCTGTCCCCCTCCCCCTCCCGCAGTGTCAGTGACGGTCAGTGTGAGGGTCTGTCCCCCTCCCGCAGTGTCAGTGACGGTCAGTGTGAGGGTCTGTCCCCCTCCCGCAGTGTCAGTGACGGTCAGTGTGAGGGTCTGTCCCCCTCCCCCTCCCGCAGTGTCAGTGACGGTCAGTGTGAGGGTCTGTCCCCCTCCCCCTCCCGCAGTGTCAGTGACGGTCAGTGTGAGGGTCTGTCCCCCTCCCCCTCCCACAGTGTGAGTGACGGTCAGTGTGAGGGTCTGTCCCCCTCCCGCAGTGTCAGTGACGGTCAGTGTGAGGGTCTGTCCCCCTCCCCCTCCCACAGTGTCAGTGACGGTCAGTGTGAGGGACTGTCCCCCCTCCCGCAGTGTCAGTGACGGTCAGTGTGAGGGTCTGTCCCCCTCCCGCAGTGTCAGTGACGGTCAGTGTGAGGGTCTGTCCCCCTCCCCCTCCCGCAGTGTCCGTGACGGTCAGTGTGAGGGTCTGTCCCCCTCCCCCTCCCGCAGTGTCAGTGACGGTCAGTGTGAGGGTCTGTCCCCCTCCCGCAGTGTCCGTGACGGTCAGTGTGAGGTCTGTCCCCCTCCCGCAGTGTCAGTGACGGTCAGTGTGAGGGTCTGTCCCCCTCCCCCTCCCGCAGTGTCAGTGACGGTCAGTGTGAGGGTCTGTCCCCCTCCCGCAGTGTCAGTGACGGTCAGTGTGAGGGTCTGTCCCCCTCCCCCTCCCGCAGTGTGAGTGACGGTCAGTGTGAGGGTCTGTCCCCCTCCCTCAGTGTCAGTGACGGTCAGTGTGAGGGTCTGTCCCCCTCCCCCTCCCGCAGTGTCAGTGACGGTCAGTGTGAGGGTCTGTCCCCCTCCCCCTCCCGCAGTGTCAGTGACGGTCAGTGTGAGGGTCTGTCCCCCTCCCCCTCCCGCAGTGTCAGTGACGGTCAGTGTGAGGGTCTGTCCCCCTCCCGCAGTGTCAGTGACGGTCAGTGTGAGGGTCTGTCCCCCTCCCCCTCCCACAATGTCAGTGACGGTCAGTGTGAGGGTCTGTCCCCCTCCCCCTCCCGCAGTGTCAGTGACGGTCAGTGTGAGGGTCGGTCCCCCTCCCCCTCCCACAGTGTCAGTGACGGTCAGTGTGAGGGTCTGTCCCCCTCCCCCTCCCGCAGTGTCAGTGACGGTCAGTGTGAGGGTCTGTCCCCCTCCCCCTCCCACAGTGTCAGTGACGGTAAGTGTGAGGGTCTGTCCCCCTCCCCTCCCGCAGTGTCAGTGACGGTCAGTGTGAGGGTCTGTCCCCCTCCCGCAGTGTCAGTGACGGTCAGTGTGAGGGTCTGTCCCCCTCCCGCAGTGTCAGTGACGGTCAGTGTGAGGGTCTGTCCCCCTCCCGCAGTGTCAGTGACGGTCAGTGTGAGGGTCTGACCCCCTGCCCCTCCCGCAGTGTCAGTGACGGTCAGTGTGAGGGTCTGTCCCCCTCCCGCAGTGTCAGTGACGGTCAGTGTGAGGGTCTGTCCCCCTCCCGCAGTGTCAGTGACGGTCAGTGTGAGGGTCTGTCCCCCTCCCCCTCCCGCAGTGTGAGTGACGGTCAGTGTGAGGGTCTGTCCCCCTCCCGCAGTGTGAGTGACGGTCAGTGTGAGGGTCTGTCCCCCTCCCGCAGTGTCCGTGACGGTCAGTGTGAGGGTCTGTCCCCCTCCCCCTCCCGCAGTGTCAGTGACGGTCAGTGTGAGGCTGTCCCC